>NC_068357.1:46918808-47096805 GCF_020536995.1 Dreissena polymorpha | reverse complement strand
TTTTTTTTTAAGACCACCATCCCCTCACACTATAACCCCCCCCCCCCCCCCAATTTTTTTTGTGAAACTGTTTAAAAAACAAAAATATTTATTTTTATTATTTTATGTTTGAAATACCGTCCAACCATCGCACCCAAGAATCCCCCACCCCCCCTCCCCGATTTTATTTTATTATTGCATTTTTTTTCCGCATTTTTAGCTCATCTATTTTTTGAAAAAAATTATGAGCTATTGTCATCACCTTGGCGTCGGCGTTGGCGTTGGCGTTGGCGTTGGCGTTGGCGTCGGCGTCCGGTTTAAGTTTTGCGTTTAGGTCCACTTTTCTCAGAAAGTATCAATGCTATTGCATTCAAACTTGGTACACTTACTTACTATCATGAGGGGACTAGGCAGGCAAAGTTAGATAACTCTGGCGTGCATTTTGACAGAATTATGTGCCCTTTTTGTACTTAAAAAATTGCAAATTTTGGTTAAGTTTTGCGTTTAGTTCCACTTTTCTCAGTAAGTATCAATGCTATTGCATTCAAACTTGGTACACTTACTTACTATCATGAGGGGACTGGGCAGGCAAAGTTAGATAACTCTGGCATGCATTTGACAGAATTATGTGCCCTTTTTATACTTAGAAAATTGACAATTTTGGTTAAGTTTTGTGTTTAGGTCCATTTTATTCCTTAAGCATCAAAGCTATTGCTTTCATACTTGCAACACTTACTAACTATCATAAGGGGACTGTGCAGGCAAAGTAATGTAACTCTGACTGGCATTTTGACAGAATTATGTGCCCTTTTTATACTTAGAAAATTGAAAATTTGATTAAGTTTTGTGTTTAGGTCCACTTTATTCCTACAGTATCAAAGCTATTGCTTTCATACTTGCAAGATTTATGAACTATCATAAGGGGACGGTGCAGGCAAAGTTATGTAACTCTGACTGGCATTTGGACGGAATTATGGGCCCTTTATACTTAGAAAATTGAAAATTTGGTTAAGATTATGTTTTGGTCACTTTACCCCTAAAGTATCATAGATATTGCTTTCATACTTGGAACACTCACAAACTATCATAAGGGTACAGTAAAAGGACAAGTTGCATAACTCTGGTTGTCATTGTTACGGAATTATGGCCCTTTTTTGACTTAGTAACTTTTAATATATGGTTAAATTTTGTGTTTCGATCCACTCGAAGTATCAAGGCTATTGCTTTCAAACTTCAAATACTTACATGCTATCATGAGGTTACTGTACCTGGCAACTTGAATTTTACTTTGACCTTTGAATGACCTTGACTCTCAAGGTCAAATTATTAAATTTTGCTAAAATTGCCATAACTTCTTTATTTATGATTAGATTTGATTGATACTTTGATGAAACTACTCTTACCTGACATACCACAATAGACTTCACCCAAACCATCCCCCGTGCCCTCCCCCCCCCTCCCCCCCCTCCCCCCCCCCCCCTAATTTTTTTTTTTTTTTTTTTTTTTATAAGATCATCTCACAAATGACCACCACACCCTCACACTATACCCCCACCCCACCCCCCCCACCCCCCCCCCCCCCAAATTTTTTTTTTTGATTTTTTTTTTTTTTTTTTTTTTTTTTTTTAAGATCATCTCACAAATTATCACCACACCCTCACACTATACCCCCCCCCCCCCCCCCGATTTTTTTTTTTTTTTTTTTTTTTTTTCGCTTTTTTGGAAGATAATGTAATAAATGTCCACAACCCCACACTATACACCCCTCTTCACTCCACTCCTCCCTCCTTTGTGATTGAAAATGAGAGTCCCTTCACCTTTAAAAAGAAAATAGATGAGCGGTCTGCACCCGCAAGGCGGTGCTCTTGTTGGAAGATAATGTAATAAATGTCCACACCACCACACTATACACCCCTCTTCACTCCACCCCTCCCTCTTTTGTGATTGAAAATGAAAGTCCCTTCACCTTTAAAAAGAAAATAGATGAGCGGTCTGCACCCGCAAGGCGGTGCTCTTGTATAATACTTGAATTGAGCATTTCACAATCTGACAATCATGCATATCATTTATTAGTTTCATAATAGACCAATTCACGCGTGACGTCACGCGCACCTGCGTATCTTTATCCGTGCTACTCTGGTAGGCAAAAGAAAGACACGATCAAAGGGGAGATATCGAGCACGATATTTATTGTCACGCTCTACTTCTATATTAAATACATTATTTAATATATTTTGACATGTATACGATCATTTTTAGATTTTAGATTTAAACATCCCAAAAGTTGTTGTACTGTACTCAAACAAATAAGAATAAAAACAAACAATAAATAGATCGATTCCATGCACACAGCATATATTAACCTACCACTATGATTATCCATAATCCATCTGTTATTAAGTATGTACAATTGCTGCAACTAAAGAACAGGGTCTGAACTAATAACAATTTGTTTATGTGTTAAGGAATCTTTGAGTATCAGATCAAATTTGTTAAATCGTATAACGTAATTTACCCATTGTTCATCTTATGTACCCCAATATACATTTGATTTATTCATACTCGTGTTTGTTGAAATATGTTTTCTGGCGCGTATCAATATCAACCACATGACTGTGATGTTGACGAGGTACATTGTGCAAGTCAACTAAAAAAAGTCTTCCAAAACATTGAACTAAAGTTTACAATTATATCATTCTGTAATCTGACTATAGCTGATTACATCAATGCACACATTATAAACTCGGTAGTATTATTGGCAAAATATTTTATTTTTAAATGCAAACAGGCAAACCGGAAAAAAACAACACCATAAATAGATTTTCTTGTGTCCTTTAAATAATATAATTTAACAAAAGGAATTAATCGCGACTTTACAACATAAATTACATAATTTTATTTTGTATATTCGTTGTGCGCTTTTTGTGCTCAATGGGTACACCTACCCTTAAAAAAAAAGTAAATATACTTTGTGACATAGTTTCACCTACCTTAAAGCAACATATATGTATTTTTATTGTTATATACAAAATATATTATGTTGACGATGGGAGTAAAAAGGAAATTACTAAAAAAAGTATTGTCTGTCTGTCTAGGAAAACTAACACTTTGACACATTAAATTAATTTAATTTAATTGGTTTGATTTGATTTGATTGTTTGCATCAATCTTAAAATCGTGTTAGCCTTTGTATTCCGGTGTTTAATTGCCCCCTTTGTTCGGCACAAGCCGATTATCTCGTTTTGATCAGATATTGTCCCTACTTAACTAACAGCAAAGTGTCATAAACTACAGCAGGGACCTATACAAACAATAGGTCCCTGACCACAGGTGGTATATGAAAGTCTGGTCATTAAACACAATTGATGATACCACCATGTCTTCTCTTTCTAGTAGTATTGAGCAGTTATTTGGGGTTGAGTAATATACCGCCAAAGTTCAACTGTTCAATTAGATATGCTACATATCGTAAAAAAATAATAAAATAATTTGTCCAGTATATATTAACAGAAAATGTACGCTTTGAAGATACTAGCCTGTTTGCCGGTAATTTATAACAAAACGTATTTAATAAATGGTAAATTTAAACGTATTTAGCGGGTACCGGTTAATGAAAACTACGTCATTCCGTTTGAAGATTGAATGTTACGGCCATGCACAAACGACATCATGAAAAAAAGAAATTACGTATGACTACCGGGGTAAATAATATTTACGAAAAATAAAAAACAATGTAGATATATATTATAACATGTGAGATATTTGTCACTCATATACACTTGTAAAGGAATTTCAATATACATGAATTCACAGGTTAATTTACATCATGTGAAGTTGTGTTTTTCAGTTGTATGTTTCGATTCATCTATAGTGTTATTCACCTTAAAAACAAATCATCCAATTTAAAAGAAAATGATCATAACATTTAAATACTGTCATGCACTTCGCTTTTAATAGGGCTTTGTTGTACCGGTATGTCAGATTTTAATGCACCCCTTTTCTTTCATTCATTTTTTTTTTACCACACTTTCATACTCATACAATTGATAATTATAATTATATAATGGGATGCTTTATTATTTTTTGTAATTTTTGAAGTCCTTCTGCAAGAAATACAACGGCTAATGCATAGCTTTGTTTTGTGAAATTGTCGGTGTTTAGTCTTCAGACCACCTTTACCTTGATGCTAATGACTAACGAGTATATATTTTTTATAGATAAGAATACATGTATTAATTAAACAATATTGACATTAAAATTGCAATATCTTTAATAGTATTTAGGTGTTATGATGTTGTTGTTAATGTTTTCGATATATTGACTAAACACGTGCCGTTATATATATGACATAGTGTTTATCGTAACTGTACCCAGTGCTTTTGCCTACCAGCGCAGCGCGCATGCGCGAAAATTCGGAATCAAAACAATAACAATGAATTGGTCTATAAAACGTCTGACAAGGGTCAGATAATTTTAACATATATTGTTGTTATAATTTGTCATGTGTTGTATGAATAAATGACACTTCCATGATAGAGAAAATTTAAATATATTTTTAGAGACATTTGTAAAATGAAAATGAAATAACTATACATTTTACAGTGGCTAGTCGTACGGCTAGACAAGAGGCTAGCCGCACGGCCCCGTACGGGTAGACAATAGGTTTGCCGTACGGCTCTGTACGTATAGCCTTTCCTATGGATATTGTCTAAGTTAAAGACAACCATTTTCAGTGAACTGATATATTGCTTGTATGAAACCATATATTTATCCATTGTCTGAACGACAATTAAATTATTTGTGTGACTCCATTTCTGAGCAGTACCTTGGCCGTCATTGAATTTCATAATATCGATGCCGCAACTAATTAAAACAGTTTTCACTCCTTACATAGGAAAGTCGTCTTATTAAAGAATCAAATTAGAAACCGATTTAAATTGTGTGTAAGTCAATTTCTAGAACGTAACTTTGACGGCTGTCGTCATTAAATTTCAAAATATCGATGCCGCAACTCTTTAATACAGGTTTTTCACGCCTTAGGAACGTCGACTAATTAATGAATCAAATAAGCAACCGTATGACATGAAAGGAAGCCGTGAAAGATGAAGAATTTTTAAAGCGAGATTATACGATTTTTTCAAATATTTATTAATTTACATAAAATGTGTATAAAAAAACAACTTATTAAACATATATTTGAACATAAACTTAAATAAAAGTTAAGAAGAACATGTGTCGATATATGCAAAATAAGCCAGATATTAAATTCTGAAATCGAAAATGTATGTACAGTCGAATTCGCCAGCATGTAAATCGTGCATGTACGATGTGAATCTAAATTTAGTTTAACGGTTCATTTTTAGTGTGAGCGTCAGCTAACGCTAATGTTTTTGCAAATCGGTATGTGCGTAGAAGCCTTAAATGGGCCTTTTCACAGATTTTGACATGTTTTTAAGTTTGTCATTAAATGCTTTATATTGATGAATGTAAACATTGGATTTTTAACGCTCCAGAAAAAAATCAAAAATAAAATTTAAAAATGGAAAAAAAGAAGCCCGTACAAGGGCTCGAACCAGTGACCCCCGGAATCCTGGAGTAAAAAACGCTTTAGCCTTATGAGCTATCCTGCCAAGCATACATGAGAGGTGTATTCTATACCTGATATAAGCAATCTTCGTAGTTTCAAAAATTTAAACGATAACAACAGAACTCTCCAAATTATTCAATCGTTTCGCGTTGCAACGCTCTATAATTTTTAGGTTTTTAAATCGTGAAAAGATGCATATAATGGCTATATTAGACCATGGTTAATGTTCAGTAATACTGATTCCTCACAAATATCATAACTAAAACGAAAATTTGCGAATCTGAAACAACTATTTTCAATTTTGTCAATTTACCAAACCGTGAAAAGATCCCTTTAACTATGACATGGAAAGACAACCACTGTCCGTTGCAGCAGACTACACATTCTACTAGCGTCTGCTAGGAAAGATAACCACCACATTTGCCTGTTTATAGTCCACCACTCACTGGTGCACTGCAGTTGGTGTATATGAGTAATAGAGTTTAACAGCTTGTAAGACGATATTGGCCAGTCTAGTGTTTATCATTGAAAATCTGCACATACTGGCTGCTTTCAGAGAAAACAGGGCTTAATGCATGTCAAATAAGATAAGCCTGTGCATACTGATTAGCTTGTGCAATGCAAACACGCTAAACAAGGACGACATGTCTTATTTTATAATGTTTAAAGGGTCTCTTGTACTGGGATGACAATTTATGCATAAGCATTTAGCCCTGTTTTCCCAAAACGAAGCTAAAAATTTATTTTTTATTAATGATTTTAAAAAAAAACATCTGAACCTGTGCTTTAAGACACACTCTTTATAATTTTGAATGGATTGTGTCCATTCAAAACTTGCAATATAAAAAGCTATAACATAATTTTTTAAACTGAGTTGCGTCTAAACTTATACAACAACGAACACCTACAGTGACGTCAGCGCTTTGATAAATTCCTGCAACCATTTATTCGCCACACGAACACTAACTAAAAATACGAATGCTTCAGTTATAGGCTACTATTCCATCTGTCCGCAACCGCATATCCGCATCCGCAAAAAATAAAACAAGTAGAAATGCACTGCACTTATTCCATTCATCCGTATCCGCACGCGAATAGGCGTCCGCAATAGAACGCTCAAGTGAGCATTCTTGGGCTACTATTCCATCTATCTGTAAATGTATCCGTATCCGCAAAATATACGGACGCTATATTCCATTTATCCGCATACGTCGAACGTATCTTTATTTTTGTATATGGATAAAACTAAAAATTATAATTATTGAGATAATTATAATGAAGGACAAGCTGCTAAGCGTGAATTTAAGTAGATATAAGGTACAAATCATCGTTCTGTCCGTAAAAGGATACAAATGGTAAATACCTGAAACATCTTCTTTTAGTGCCTTGGCTATGATTTTCCATACATTTAAACTTTAAAGTATAATCAGAGTCACGATATGCAGAACTGCGTTGGTTGTATAATTCCGGGTATTTTTTCACGAATTCGATAGATTTTCAGTTTATTTTTTAGATGACAGCTACTCTCATCGTGCTAAATGCCGTCCGTATCTCGTCCGCATCCGTTTGCGGATAAATGGAATATAGCGTCCGTATAACGATTTTGCGGATACTGACGCGGATACGGATGCGGATGCGGATTGGTGGAATACTAGCCTTATTTTAGGAAAATATGTACGAAATATCTTCGTCACAATCGGCTCGGGCGCTTATTTGTCTTTGCTGCATATTACTGATTAACAGCACTAAATGACAATTCTATACTTTATAAGCCGTACGGCTAGACAATCTCAATAGGAAAGGCTATAATACGTACAGCGCCGTAAGGCTAGCCTATTGTCTAGCCGTACGGGGCCGTACGGTTAGCCTCTTGTCTAGCCGTACGGGACTGTACGACTAGCCACTGCCTTTAGTTATTGGAGGTTCTTATGTATTATACCCAGTCGCAAGTGGTATAGGCTATACTCAAATCTTTTCGTCCGTCTGTTATTGGATACTGTGATGGGTTATGTATCACATTCAATGTTTTTTTTTTGTTTATAAGACAAAATCAGATTTTTTTTCAAAATACCTTCCTTTTAACTAATTTGAAAGCATTTTTACAGGTCCATTCTTGCGAAGCAATAATGCAAGTTAAAGAACTGGTTTTACAAGTCCCTATTCGATATTTATGACATAACTATGACTAAAATCTTCAGAATAGTTCAAAGCACGAAATGAATATCTTTCTGTTGGACATGAGGAAGTGGACCGAATATCGATGACTGGATCATTTTCCACGAAGGCACATAAAACTACAGTAAAGTTCCGCTACTTTCAGCTTGGTCTTAATAGCATGTCGGACTTCATAATTAACAGGGTATTTTGTTCTTTATTCAATACTTTGGGACCATGCAATCTTGAAAAATTGCAATTTACAGTGTTCAATGTGGTCTTAATAGCGGTACTCTTCTTGTACTAGGAATCGCTGCGTGTTTTAGTCATTATCTTTGAAATCCTTTTCGAAGCTATCATAAAAAACATTTATACTCGTGTCACGCCAGGGTGACATCACGTCAGGTTTAAACACAATAAGTAAATACATATTGTTATAACGTTTAAATATTCGTTTGACTTCTATTTTTCATTTCAATTTAATAATCCTATAAATGTTTTGTTTTTGGTTGTCATATCTATTTACCATTAACGATCCGCAACTGTTTTACCTTTACGTATCTTTGCAATGAAACTGTTATAGCGACAACTGTTTCATTATAGCTGCTTGCATCACACGGACACCACTGTTATATAATTCAATGATTTCTACAAGGATGATTCTATCCTACATTATCTCAATTGTTTAACCAAGGACATTGTGCTTTTAAAAGTTCCGGCGACTACAAAATCACGCAACAGGAGAAAATAACACGATACGTAGTCAAATAATGCAAAAATTCAAAAAAATATTAAAATAACATTAAACACATATTTAGTTCACCATTGTGTCATTCCCTCTGTAAAATGAATTCGACTCAAAATGTTATTAAATGTATAATGCAAGGAAACCATGCAGAGCGATTCATGCATAGGCCACACAAATACAAACAAATCTGATCGTGAGGATTTAATATATCAAGTTTGAGGTCGAGAGGATCTTAACCACAATTCTAATGCGAGTGTCGCAAGATATAACTATGCTCAAGGCCAACTCATTTTTTAGCAAACAATGTTTCGTATTTCAAGTGACACTAACTCAGGGACCCGGTATGTCGGTATCAAGTATCACAGAGTATACATATATAAAAAAATAATTGGGTCATGGGGACCCAGATATGAGGTTTTAAGTAAAAAAATGTATATGTTATTTGTCTGCAGAAATAACTAGATATATTAAGTTTTGAGTTATATATAGGTTGTTGAAGGTAATTCGCATAAAACACGCTATTTTTCAGTTGGATACTAGCATGGGAAACGGAGTTACCCAACACTCCGGAAATATATCACAGACCCTATAGTTAACCCAGTATGAGTATATATATATATATATATATATATATATATATATATATATATATATATATATATATATATATATATATATATATATATATATATATATATATATATATATATATATATATATATATATATATATATATGTATATGTATATATATATAAAATTACCACTATGACTATGATTTCATCACCAAAATTTATTTTGAATTAAGTGATATTGTGCAGAGGGACAGTATTTTAAAGTGCTGTGGTTTGTTGCCCTGACAAATGCCCATGTCTGTTCCTAGATGCTGGTTGATGTGTTTTCACCAGAGTTCCAGACCCCAAAAACATGCATCTACGCAACTTCTTTGTCATCTTGCCACCTCTCGTAAATATCACTTCTGTTTTTGTTTTCATTTTAATCTTCTTATGAGCATGATGTTGATAATTATTGTGTATCTTTTTTCTTGTTTATGTTTCCTTTTTACCTGTATGTTGTCGGGCACTAATGAGTAGCAACTACATGTGTTAGTGTGAATTGGATTTATTTTATTTCAAAGCAAGAGAAGAAAAAGTATTGTAGTCACACAATAATTTTTTGCTACAAAGTCAACTACCAGAAGTATTGCAATTGATAAATATCATAAAACAGATTCAAGTTTTATGTATGCTAATAAGAATAATCTCATGAAAAAGCAAAGTGGTTGCATTGGTAACAGAGATTTGTCATAAAAAATAAAACAATTGGTGCACATGTATTAAAAATAGATCAACAATAATTGTTTATTGCATTCCCAATCCGTTTTCAGACTGTGAAGTATATCGAGCACTCAATTAGCTGTAAGGAGAAGATGAACAGGAAGAACAAGGTTGGGGCTGCGTTCAATGATGATGGATTTGCAATGGGTATCACCTACAATTAATGTTGCTTTTTTATAGAATGTTTAGTGGCTTCATTAAGTTTAAGCAATGTTTGAGCAAACAAATACTATTTTACTGCTTTTGCTGTTGTTGTTGGCAAGTCTATAGGACTTTAAATCACTATGTTTCTGAGAATGTGTGGATAATGTTTGTATAACCTTTTTTTTAAATTATATATCGTTATTTGATGGTGAGAAAGTATCATAATAATGGTTTGTAGAATATTAATGTTTGATTGTAATAGTCATATAACGTATATTTATTGTGTTTCTGTGTTTTTTGTTTTATTGATACATGATAGAACAAATATGCCTTGATCCCTTGATGCAAACTGTTCTTGCAGGGCTTGCCTATATCCTGAAGTTGCTGGACCAGTATCATGACTTTGACTCTCTGCACTGGTTCCAGGCCGTGAGAGAACACTATGGGAAAGAAAAGGTAGAGCTTTTGTAGTGCACAATACAATGCATTTTTGTGACACTTATGCTTCTTCTCTCATGTAATTATGCCCCCCTTCGAAGAAGAGGGGGTATATTGCTTTGCTCATGTCGGTCGGTCGGTAGGTCGGTCGGTCCGTCCACCAGATGGTTGTCAGACGATAACTCAAGAACGCTTGGGCCTAGGATCATGAAACTTAATAGGTACATTGATCATGACTCGCAGGTGACCCCTATTGATTTTGAGGTTACTAGGTCAAAGGTCAAGGTCACGGTGACCCGAAATAGTAAAATGGTTTCCGGATGATAACTCAAGAACGCATACGCCTAGGATCATGAAACTTCATGGGTAGATTGATCATGACTCGCAGATGACCTCTATTGAATTTGAGGTCACTAGGTCAAAGGTCAAGGTCACGGTGATTCGAAATAGTAAAATGGTTTCCGGATGATAACTCAAGAACGCATTCGCCTAGGTTCATGAAACTTCATGTGTAGGTTGATCATGACTTGCAGATGACCCCTTTTGATTTTGATGTTGTTAAATATTATATGTTTAAGAATAAAATTAGTCAGTGAAAACGAAGATTTGGTCAGGGAAAAGTCAGTGAAAAGTCGGGGAATTTTATTTCATCAGGTTGGTGGCAACCCTGATAAACTACATAGCAACTTCATATTTGGCTTACTGGGGGGCATTGTGTTTCTCAAAGAAATCTTGTTTTATTTTATATGTTGTCATAAAGCATGAAATAACATGTTGCTTTCAGTCAATAATCACGTTTTCGCAAATGATTATAAAAACTATTATTGTTTAAGTGCATAGCCTGATGCGTATATCTTCTATGACACATTTAATCATTCAACAGAAGCAACACATATTTTCTCTGTGTTTCTTACATGTTTGATAGTTCTATTTTAGTCCTGTAGTTGTGTCTTACTGAACAGATAAACTTCGTCTGATAGTGTCCCCTGAAAGACTCCACTCAGAAGAGTTGTTGTTGTTACCTGATTGTGTCAAGGGGCCTCCAGCAAGGCAGACGAGAAACTGCAGCAGACGATGACCTTACGCCAGAAACGTCTGGACATTTACCTGCAGGTAGAGTGGGGGGGGGGGAACAGTTGACCCCCTATAATAATGGTTTGCAAACTTACTGGTCACAGAGGTTATTCCTGGTGATTTTAAGGAGTCTATTCTATATGCCAATAATAATGGCCTGCAATGAAGTACCAGTTGAATAGAGTAACCCTGGGTTATATTGGACACACGGGGTTTATCAGACAACCACAAAAAGTCGAATATTTACTTACAAAACGACCTAGCATTAAACCGTTTGAGCTTTGTTTACATTCTTCGTCTAAATACGTTTTCATATTATTATGTAACCAATCATCCGATTGGGTGATGGAATAAATCGGCGATTTTGATTGGAAGATGCGAGTTTGTTTGGTGAGACATCTCCTCTTCACCTTGGCGAAAATCCGAGAATCGGGAGCATTAAAAACGGTCATTTTACAAGAAACGGTACTTTGTGAAATGAGTGAATACCGTTGTGAGAAAACGAAATATTTTAAGTGATATATTTATCTTCTGAAAAACATAATAAAACTATTACAAACATTACATGTATTGTAAAAAAATAAGAAAATTAAAACTGTCTGATAATCCCCAGGTAGTAAATGCTTCGTAAAAAATGCTATCAGGGTTTATTGGACACCAAACTATGGCAAGACCTATAGAACTTAGGTGTGTTTTCTATACTTTTATTAGTTGAGCTCAAGAATCATTATGGCTTCGTTGCAAAATAGAGACATTGGAAGAAACGGACCACTAACTAAAATACAAATAAATAACAATGTATATCTTGTATATGCGCGCTTTTCAGATATGCCCAAACAGGGAAAGGGTATGCGATGTAAATATGCCATTTATTCGCAAATATATACGTTAAGTATAACTACAAAATACAAATCACCGATGTATAGACTTTCACAGCTTAAATAACATCAAGATTAAGCCCAACAGCGGAAATACATACAACCAACAACTGTCCGATTTAAGCCTTTTAAGTGTCCGATACAAGCCTTGGGACGTCCGGTTTTACCCTGATGCGTCGATATTTATAAAGTGCAATCTCATTGGTTGACTAAAAGGTTTAAAATAGATTTGAACATTCCATACTGTTGCATGAAAGCTACTGTACCAAGAAAACAAAAGCATTCCGCTTCAAATAGTGAGTCATCGAAATTACGCTGTCTTTTTCCTGGAGGTGTCCGATATAACTCAGGGTTACTTTATCATCATATCACCAGGACATTTCAGAAGATGATTGTCTACGATAATATCATGCAAAATAGTACTATTAACATAACCATCTGTATTGATTTTGAAGGATTGACCCTTTATTTTAATGGTCTGATTAGACGAGGTACCAGTTACATATGATATCCTTGGTGATTTTCAGAGGGTTGACCACTTATTATGCCCCCCTTCGAAGAAGAGGGGGTATATTGCTTTGCTCATGTCGGTCTGTCGGTCGGTCTAGCGGTCTGTCCGTCCACCAGGTGGTTGTCAGACGATAACTCAAGAACGCTTAGGCCTAGGATCATGAAACTTCATAGGTACATTGATCATGACTCACAGATGACCCCTATTGATTTTGAGGTCACTAGGTCAAAGGTCAAGGTCACTGTGACCCGAAATAGTAAAATGGTTTCCGTATGATAATTCAAGAACGCTTATGCCTAGGATCATGAAACTTCATAAGTAGATTGATCATGACTAGCAGATGACCCCAATTGATTTTCAGGTCACTAGGTCAAAGGTCAATGTCACGGTGACCCGAAATAGTAAAATGGTTTCCGGATGATAATTCAAGAACCCTTATGCCTAGAATCATCAAACTTGATAGGTAGATTGATCATGACTGGCAGATGACCCCTATTGATTTTCAGGTCACTAGGTCAAAGGTCAAGGTCACGGTGACCCGAAATAGTAAAATGGTTTCCGGATGATAACTCAAGAACGCTTATGCCTAGGATCATGAAACTTGTTTAAATGGCCTTAAAGGGATCTTTTCACGCTTTGGTATACTGACAAAATTGAAAAAAGTTGTTTCAGATTCGTAAGTTTTCGTTTTAGTTATGATATTTGTGAGGAAACAGTAATACTGAACATTAACCATGCTCTAATATAGCCATTATATGCATCTTTTGACGATTTTAAAACCTAAAAATTATAAAGCGTTGCAACGCGAAACGATTGAATAATTTGGAGAGTTCTGTTTTTGTCGTTAAATTTTGTAAAACTACGAAGATTGCTTATATAAGGTATAAAATACGTCAAGATGTGTACTCGGCGGAATAGCTCAGTAGGCTAAAGCGTTTTTACTTCAGGACTCTGGCAGGACTCCAGGGGTCACTGGTTCGAAACCTGCTCCGGGCAATGTTCTTTTCCTTTTTTTATTTTTTTTCTTGATTTTTTACTGGAGCTTTTACGATCCAATGTTTACATTTATCAATATAAAGCATTTAATGAATAAGTTAAAAAAATGCCAAAATCTGTGAAAAGGCCCCTTTAATAGCTATACTAGTGAGATATGAAATCTCTGGTGATTTTCAGGAGTCTGACCTGCTGTTCTACTCACTGAGCAGTGCCAGGATATTTTTCCGAGCGGACAAGACTGCTGTGGAGGAGAAAGAGGAGGCAGATAAAGGTAGGACTGAACATATTAACCCTTTGCATGCTGGGAAATTTGTCGTCTGCTAAAATGTCGTCTGCTGAATTTCTAAAATTAGCATTTTCTTCATTTTTTTTTCAAAGAATACTATCAGAATAGCAAACAGTTTGGATCCTGATGAGACACCATGTTTTGTGGCGTCTCATCTGGATCCAAACTGTTTGCAAAGGCCTTCAAAATTCGGTTCCAGCACTGAAAGAGTATAACCTTGCCTTGATAATTGAGCCTTGCTCTGTTAAAACAGGGCTTACTGCATATGTGTAAAGTGTCGTCTCAGCTCAGCCTGTGCGGTCCTAGATTTTTTATCAGGAGAGACTTACTTTAAACCAAAAAAATACCATTATAACAGCAGAAAGTGTCATCCCTGATTAGCCTGTGCAGACTGCACAGGCTAATCTGGGATACCAATTTACAAACATTAATTAAACCCCTTTTTCCCAGAGTGTGTCTCAAATATATGTCATTTACTTATAACATATGTCATTTAAGCCATAATTTTTGCAAACTAATTTAGGAATAGTGTTTTTTGTTATTAATGTTAACAAAAGGTGAAGTATGTTTGAGCACATAATAAGCCGTACTTAAACAGTGATAATAAACTCCCATATGTGTCTTGTATTTATCTTTGACTAGATTTTGCTACAACATTCATTTACAAAATCTATGAGCTATTTCGTGACAAAGAGATTATGGATAAAAGACTTAAATTCATTTTTAGCTCCACTGGCCAGAGGCCAGCGGGGCTTATGTCATGGTCCTGTGTCTGTCGTGCGTGCGTGCATCCGTGCGTCCGTTTACTTTCACGTAAAACATCTTCTTCTCCTAAACTACTGGTCCAATTCTGATGAAATTTCTTAGGAATGTTCCTGGGGTGAACCTCTTTCAAATTTGTTCAAATTATGCCCCTGGGGTCAAATTTGACCCTGCCCCGGGGGTCACAAAAAATGAAAATTTGCTTATATAAGGCCTATTTTGTGAAAACTTTCAAAATCTTCTTGTCCATAACCATTCGGCCTAGGGCTATTAAATTTGGTATGTAGAGACATCTAATAGTCCTCTACCAAATTTTTTCAAATTATGCCCCTGGGGTCAAATTTGACCCTGTCCCGGGGGGTCACAAAATTGAACATATGCTTATATAAGGCCTATTTTGTGAAAACTTTAAAAATCTTCTTGTCCATAACCATTCGGCCTAGGGCTATCAAATTTGGTTTGTAGAGACATCTAATAGTCCTCTACCAAATTTCTCCAAATTATGCCCCTGGGGTCAAATTTGACCCTGCCCCGGGGGTCACAAAATTGAGCATATGCTTTTATAAGGTCTATTTTGTGAAAACATTCAAATTCCTCTCGTCCATAACCATTGGGCCTTGGGCTATCAAATTTGGTATGTATAGACATCTAATAGTCCTCTACCAAATTTCTTCAAATTATGCCCCTGGGGTTAAATTTGACCCTGCCCCGGGGTCACATAATTGAACATATGCTTATATAAGGCCTATTTTGTGAAAACTTTAAAAATCTTTTCGTCCATAACAATTGGGCTTAGGGCTAAAAAATTTGGTATGTAGAGACATCTAATAGTCCTCTACCAAATTTCGTCAAATTATGCCCCTGGGGTTAAATTTGACCCTGCCCCTGGGGTCACAAAGTTGAACATATGCTTATATAAGGTCTATTTTGTGAAAACTTTTAAAATCTTTATGTCCATAACCATTGGGCCTAGGGCTACCAAATTTTGATGTAGTGACATCTTATAGCCCTCTACCAAGTTTTTTTTCAAATTATGCCCCTGGGGTCAAGTTTGACCCTGCCCCGAGGGTCACAAAATTGAACATATGCTTATATAAGGCCTATTTTGTGAAAACTTTAAACATCTTCTTGCACATAACTGTATGGCATAGGGCTACCGAATTTGGTATGTAGTGACATGTAATAGTTCTCTTCTTAGTTTGTTCAAATTATTCCCCTGGGGTCAAATTTGAAACTGCCCTGGGGGCCACAAAATTGAATATATGCTTATAAAGGGCTTATTTTTTGAAAACTTAAAAAATCTTCTTGTCCATAAACATTAGGCCTAGGGCTACCAAATTTAGTATTTAGTGACATCTTATAGTCCTCTACCAAGTTTGTTCAAATTATTTCCCTGGGGTCAAGTTTGACCCTGCCCCGAGTGTCACAAAATTGAACATATGCTTATATAAGGCCTATTGTGGGAAAACTTTAAAAATCTCCTTGTCCATAACCTTATGGCATAGGGCTACCAAATTTGGTATGTAGGGACATGTAATAGTTCTCTTCTTAGTTTGTTCAAATACTGCCCCTGGGGTCAAATTTGAAACTGCCCCGGGGGTCACAAAATTGAATATATGCTTATAAAGGGCTTATTTTGTGAACACTTTAAAAATCTTTCTGTCCATATCCATTGGGTCTAGGGCTACCAAATTTGGTATGTAGTGACATCTTATAGTCCTCTACAAAGTTTGCTCAAATTATGCCCCTGGGGTCAAATTTGACCCTTCCTTGGGGGTCACAAAATTGAACATACACTTATATGGAGTCTATTTTGTGATACCTTTAAAAATCTCTTGTCCATAACCATTGGGCCTAGGGCTACCAAATTTGGTATGTAGTGAAATCTTATAGTTCTCTACCAAGTTTGTTCAAATTATGCCCCTGGGGTCAAATTTGACCCTGCCCCGGGGGATCACAAAATTTAACATACGCTTATATAAGGCCTTTTTTGTGAAAACTTCAAAAATTCTCTTGTCCATAACCATCCGGCCTAGGACTATCAAATTTGGTATGTAGTGACAATTTATAGTCCTCTACCAAATTTGTTCAATTTTCATCCCTGGGGTCAAATTTGAACCTGCCCCGGGGGTCACAAAATTGAACATATGCTTATATAATGCCTATTTTGTGAAAACTTAAAAAAAAATCGTGTCCATAACCATTAGGCCTAGGGCTACACAATTTGGTTAATAGTGACATTGTATAGTCCTCCACTTAGTTTGTTCAAATTATGCCCCAGGAGTCAAATTTGACCCTGCCCTGGGGGCCACAAAATCGATTATATGCTTATATAGTGCCTATTTTGTGAAAACTTTAAAAATTCTCTAGTCCTTAACCATAAGGCATAGGGCTACCAAATTTGGTATGTAGTGACATCTTATAGTTCTCTACCAAGTTTGTTCAAATTTCGCCCCTTGGGTCAAATTTGACCCTGCCTGGGGGGTCACAAAACTGAACATACGCTTATATAAGGCCTATTTTGTGAAAACTTGAAAAATCTACTTGTCCATAACCATTGGGCCTAGGGCTACCAAATTTGGTATGTAGTGACATCTAATAAACCTCTACCAAATGTGTTCAAATAATGCCTCTGGGGTCAACTTTTGACTCTGCCCTTTGGGGGGGGGGTTACAAAATTGAATAAACGCTTATAAAGCGCCTATTTTGGGAAATCTTTAAAAATCTTCTTGTCGAAAACCATTCAGACTATGGCTGCCAAATTTGGTATGCAGTAACATCTTATAGTCCTCTACCAAGTTTGTTCAAATTATGCCCTTTGGGTCAAATTTGACCCAGACCCGCGGGTCACAAAATTGAACATTATATACGCTTATATCTTGCTTATTTTGTGGAAACTTTAAAAATATTCTTGTCCTTAACTCTAGGACCTAGGGCTACCATATTTTGTATGTACATGTAGCGAGATATATTTTGTATGTACATGTAGTGAGATATAGTAGTCCTCTACAAAATTTGCTCAAATTATGCCCCTGGGGTTAAATTTGACAAAGCCCAGGGGGTCACAAAAGTGTACATGTGCTTAAATAGGGCCTATATTTAAGTATTTGCACATGCAGAGAATATTTGTTTCAGCCTTTTTTCAGCAGTGGAGTGATACAGGGCCATCATGGCCCTCTTGTTTTGTTTCAGACATAACTTTGCCACATATTGCACCCATTTCTCAACCTCATGGTTCAAGGTCATACTTGGTTGTTAAAGGTCTTATTTGGACATTATTTAACATGAACATACTTTTCTCATCCATAACTTGTCCATATAATGCGGGATTTTAAAACAACTTGTTAAAAAATAGTTTTCTGAAATTCGTGGATCGGTCGACCCAATAAATCAATAAAATTTATTAACCATGAATAAAAATAATGTAACAGTATTTGCATAAACAACTGGCGAATTCGTCATAGAGCTCAAATAAAGTGTTGGCGCATTCAAACTTGGGCCGTTCAGAGAAAGTCTCGTACATGGTGACAATACCTCACGACACATTCCAGATAGTCTCTCTTGTTTAAGATGCCAATACAACGTATCAGAGTACTGACGGAAAGGACGATTAAGGCTGAATGTTTTATCGTCAAAAGTGCTTGCGGTGGAAATTGGGCCATGCCGGCTGAATGAAATTGTATTACCATCATCTTACCCGGTTGAATACAACACGCGTGGCAAAATAAAAGCTCAAGGCATTTTACAAAGGGCATGCATTCAAACGACGCACGCTCATTTTACACCGAAGGGTCCATCACATGGGTCAGTGTTGGCCCTATTTAATGATTAATTTGATTTTGCGTGATTGATGTTAATGTTATTGATTGTTTCACCATTTTTAGTATTATTGTGAAATCTCGATGTCATTGGTGTTCAAATGTTACACTAAATAAATGTTTTATTGACGAATACAAATTCAAGATGAAATACACGTTAGTTGTAAATCCATGAAATAAATTCAAATATCAAAATTCTAGCGTGAATTAAACAATTTAGATGTAGACATTCGCATATGTATTAGTCCAATATATTAAACTATTAATGACTAACATACTATAAAATATGTCACGTAATTACACGTTGTTGCACACAGTAATAACCAACAGCCCGCAATGGGCCCATCCCGCGAAAGCCAGCAATAATGCGACTTGTATGTTCGGCCGTTTAAGTAAGACTGTCCATAAATATAGATATAAACAACGAAAGCTTTGATAATTGTTATGTGTACAATTCTGATTGGCTGTGTAACGTCACGTGTCTACATGTACAATTCTGATTGGCCGTTTGTTAAGTCACGTGTCTGCAACTTAAATATACGTATGCAACGGACACCTAACGAATACATACGGAAATGACCGAAGATTGGCACATACGGTAAGCAAATATTCGTGTCCAGTAATTATAACCCGAGGCTAATGATTTGTTGATCCAGATGGCTGCCTATTTAAGATTGTATGAAATGTGGTACAAATTTCGATCATTATATAAATCCAACAATGCCCCAAATGTGCGTTTTGTGTGCGTTATGTTACACAACTTTCCCCCTTAATTTGATTTTTTTATATTTTATGATTTAAAAAAATCTTTTAAAATTTTACTATTGAATTACTAATTAAATAACAAAAACTACATTCATATAAACACACTCAAATGATGGAAAATATGCGGGTAACAATATAATTTCCTTGACAAGCATCTCTGCTGAAATAAATAACATTAGTTATTGATATACAATTTAAATGTCAATCGAAATGTTGTGTAGAACATCATATGTTGATCGTTGGCCATCTGTACATCTGGTGTCGTCCATGTTGTCTTGAAGTTGTAGCTCGCGGCGAATACGATGTTTCATTGAAGTCATTGCCGCCGTCATGAAGATAAGCCGATTGTGGATTCGTCCGTGGCAATTGGAATGCGTTTGTTGATTCAGCTCTGCTTTCCGATGTTTAACTTGCGTCGTCGATTGTCGTTTCCGTTGTATTCATCGTTGTTGTTGTTTTCGTTGTCGTTTGTACTTTCGTTGATGGCCCCAGCGTCTTCATTTCTCTCGGGACATTAAGATCTTCTATTGGCCATAATGCTCACGAGGTATTAACTATAGCAGTGTTCTCCTTGATGTCTTAGGCCTCGGAAGTGTCATTCCAAATGCGTTATCTACGCACGTCAAACAGTTGAACGGCTGCATCTACTCTATAGTGTTTAACGTCACAAGTATTGTGTCCAGTGTTGCGTCACTTGTTGTCCTTCGAAATCTTCTGGCGTTGGTCTTCTTTTAGCGATAGAACCAGGTATTCACTTTGAGAGTAAACGCCGTGATGTTCCATTCTAATTATGTTGTTTGTTTCTTCTATTCGTTGTGGAAGGCGTTGTCTCGCGAAGTCGCTCTTCTTCGGCGTTGTCTTCAAATCTCGATATTTTTATCTGCGTCGTGGTGATACAAGTATCAGTTGTTCAAAATCATGGCAAACATTTATAAATATCCCCTTAGTTATTGTTAAATATCGTCATGACAACTTACTGTGATATCTTATTCAAAACAATAAATTCTTTACAACGAAAAAATATTATTCAATTCCTCAAAACATACTTCGGATAAGTACATGACAGTTTGACATCTGACAAGTCATTTACTTACTATGACCTGTGTACCGCCTTAGGCATAATATCATTACTATTTCGACTATTTGGTTTTTTGTCATTTTACGCACGTGCAGCCAGTAAATTTTTGACAGGCGCGCGCCACTTTATTGACCTAGAGTAATGGGTAATGATAGACGTACCTGTTCATATCATGGTTTCAAAAACCTCGTCTTTATCACTATAGTTTTGCCGTTGGGCATAGATTTATTGACATGTTTGACCTGTGCACTTGTAAAAATGCGCAAATATGACAAGGCAGACTTTTATATATATGCATTCATAATATAAGAACACGTATCAGTATACTTCAAAATTCAGGTCTTTGCTCCTAATCGAACTACTCAAATAATTCTTATGCGACATCGCATCTTCTGTCCATAGCGTAATTTGCTTCGATGGCACAGGGATAAATTCTCTTACTCATGAGGACGCTAAGGTTATCAGAACCTCGGGCTCGGTATGTCCGAACGCTGATCAGTCAGCCGTGCTCATAAAATATAATTGTAACCCTTAAACAATTATATTAGAAATTTAATGCGTACATATCGTTATATTTTCACTGCGCTATACGCGTCAGATCGCATTAAATTCTTACTTAAAATTACTCAAGACCTTCAAAATTACCGATATCCTACATATATTTGCATCAACACAATGACGTTTATACATATTTACATAATATTTTTTTTGTGTGTCTGCCCTATTCATATTCGCAATCAACATTATTTTTCTTATTTCCTATTTTCTTTCTTTTACAATTCGGAAAACTATTTTTAAATTTTCCAATAATTTTATTTATTCGTCCTCTTTAATTTTCTTTATCATTCTTATAAACAAAACCCGCCTTATTTTCTTTATTAAAATAATAAACAAAACTGTCTTAAATAATCTAAATTCCTAAATTCTTAATTCTGCAAATGTAAAATACTAGGTAAATTCTTTGAATATTTTTTATATTTGTTCCTTCTTCGAGTTTTTCTATTATATTAATAAATAAAATCATCCACAAATTTTCTTAATTAAAATAATAAACAAAACTGTTTTGAATACTCTTATTTTTCTCGTACATTTTAATTTAATGAAAATTTACAAACATTCTAACAATTTAAAATGTATTGGTATGCAAAAAACCATAAGTCCGTACATAATCCTTTATTCTAACAATACCAAAAATTTATAAAAATTCTTTAAATACTCTCTGTGTGTACACCTTTAATTTAATGATTCCCATAACTCATAAAAATAATGTAAAACTCAAATATCTCTTTTTATTCTCAATTCGCCGCTATTTATAAAAATGTACTGATAAATGCAAAATTGGCATGATTTTGATTTTTTTTTGTAAAATTTGTTTGTACATAAATTATTATCAACACTATTATTTTTAATATCTAACTAAATTAAATTCTTTAAAACAATTCTTAAAAATTTCGTTGTCATGACGCCTTTTACTTTCATTTTCTACTTTATAAATTTTGAAATTCCCTCTCCAAGTTTGCCATAATTTTTTTAACAACTGACCTGAATTCATGTCGCGTTGTGGTTGTGATGTTTTCATTTTTTCGGCACGTGATCGCACTTGTGATCGTACTTCGGTCGTATCCATGGTACACGGCACCATTAAATGTACTGTGTAGCGTAATTGCGTATTGTTCGTAGAAAAGACACAGTAACCAACAAAGTTCATTTCTGATTTCTTTGCGTTTTATTTCTGCTTATTAACACAACACAACGTTTCCAAAATGTTTGTCAAATACGAGATACATGCGAAGCCCGCAATGGGCCCATCCCGCGAAAGCCAGCAATAATGCGACTTGTATGTTCGGCCGTTTAAGTAAGACTGTCCATAAATATAGATATAAACAACGAAAGCTTTGATAATTGTTATGTGTACAATTCTGATTGGCTGTGTAACGTCACGTGTCTACATGTACAATTCTGATTGGCCGTTTGTTAAGTCACGTGTCTGCAACTTAAATATACGTATGCAACGGACACCTAACGAATACATACGGAAATGACCGAAGATTGGCACATACGGTAAGCAAATATTCGTGTCCGGTAATTATAACCCGAGGCTAATGATTTGTTGATCCAGATGGCTGCCTATTTAAGATTGTATGAAATGTGGTACAAATTTCGATCATTATATAAATCCAACAATGCCCCAAATGTGCGTTTTGTGTGCGTTATGTTACAACTATTTCATTGTTTATTTCAGAATAAGCCAAGCTGTTCTTACCTGATTAAGCACATTTAATAAACAATAGCTATACGCTTTGTTGTCACAACGTATACATTCAAAACTCGTTACAATTGGGTCGTGCTCTGTGAAAAGGGGGTTTAATGCATGTGCGTAAAGTGTCGTCCCACAGAGACTTTGCTGGATTTTTGCTAAGTAGAGACTTTCTTTAAACAGAAAAAAACATAAAAGCGGAAAGTGTAGTCCCTGATTAGCCTGTTCGGACTTCACAGTGACTAGCCGTTACTAAATCACAAAAAGGGCGTCTGATTTCCATCTGGTAGCCCTTGTTCAAATTTGCCCGCACGTTTCACGAATTCCTCTAAGCAATATCAGACATTGGTATGGCATGTTGAGGTGATTTAGAACAGTCAGTCATCAATATTTAATTAATTTGCTAAAACGATAACCGCGTCCATGGTTGTTTGTATGACCCTTTCTTTCGTCGAATATGTTGAGACACGTCCGAATTCGGCTTTTAACCCATTTATGCCTAGCGTCTAGAAAAAATGCCTTGGCAAACAGCGTAGACCCAGATGAGACGCCGCATGATGCGGCTACTCATCAGGGTCTGTGCTGTTTGCTTAAATGAATTTCTGTAAGAAATATTCTAAATATAGTAATAAATATACTAGACATCCTTAATTTTGGAAATAAATTGATCCAATTTAGAAGGATGGGAGAGTCCACTAGGCCAAAGACCTATAGATAACACAGATTGGAAACTTCGCGCCTTATCGGGCTATCTCTCGGCGGGGTCACGTGGTCGAGAAACTGATAAGAACACTTGGGATCAGCAGACGCTTTATTCCATGAATCAATCGGAGTAGTCCGGAGATAGCCGGTGTATCACGATTGCGATAAGATAGCGACGCGTCAGTAGCAACGGCTACGATTATCGAGAAAAGTTATGCGAAAATGTTACGGCGCTGTAGAAAGGCGGCTGTAACTTGGTCAATAATGATCCGATTTTCATAAAATTAAGTTTCATAGAAACATGAGTAATTATGTTTTTATAAAATCTCGATTTTATTTACCTACAATAAGAATTCATAATGCCGCGATCATTGAAGCAATTGCGCTAAGAACTTCCAAATCGCGGCGAGAATGCTGTTGAATAGTTTATTTGAAAGGCTTTTGCTGATAAAATATTCTTGTATAATTTGGTATTTCAGACAGTTAAAACCTTATAAAATATTATTATTTCAAAACGGATAGATATATGTGGACACATAGATCTAGGTCTCTGATTAAAACAACATTACAGTATAATAAATGCTATGATCGTTCGATCCAAAAGCGGTTTTAGTTCGACCTATTTCAATATTGAGTTTTTTTCTTTTGGTAATTAAATTAAGCTTTCAGTATCGTGGGCTAGGATTTCGCGAAAAGAAAAAAACAAAAACATTTCACGCGCGTGTTAATCGTCGGATCAATTAGCGAACTGAAGATGCTTTGTGTGTTTTTTCTTTACTCTTGAGAATTAATTAAAAGAAGGGATTCTTACTTCAATTATCAGTTTGCGTTGTTGATTGATTTTAATTGTGTGATCAGTGACCGCGGCCGGCGAATTCATTCTTTATGTGTCATTGTGATGTCCAATTAAGGTAAGTCTTTGTTGTGAATGTGTTAGATTTTAATATACTTGTTTATAATAGTACGTTATAAACACAATGAAATGCTGTATAAAACTGTTTAAAAAAAGGGCTATTCTCGATTGTGTATCTTATAAGTTGGACATACTAGTACATATTTTGGATTTTACATTTTTAAATTCTGTATCATTTGTGCAATCATGTCGCGTAACAGAGACCCTAATTTTTTCGCTTGGAGTGATAGTGATTTAGACCTTGATGAGCTTTTTGAAGGGGACTATACTGACAATGACTCTGTTTGTGCTGATAAACATAGTGTTAGTGTTGATAAGAAAGATATATATGTGTGTCCAATTTGTTCACGAGAATACAAGACTATATATATCTCTTACTGTAAGAGGTTTTGCAATTACAAAACTAATAAATAAGAAAACTGAGAAAAGTGCAAAAAATGAAAAGAAAACATCCGCCAGCCTGAGAGATGCTTAAAAGTCACTTAATACCGGTAATTTGAAATAAACTGGGACTATAGGTCTGTACCAGAAGTTTAACATCAGGACTATCAGTATGGGACTATTGAAACTAATAACGTGTGCTCTGCTATTGCTTACGCTTTTAACAATGACAATTTGTGGTTTTTATAGTCATCTCACAGCTTTTGTTTGTGTTTTAATAGTAAGCTCACAGCTATCTGTTAAAATATGTTTGTATATTAACTTGCATGTGTAACATTGACAGGAAAACTGGTAATACTAATAAAATAAGATATTAAATGAGAATTTAAACCCATACATTGTACTTTCATCTAGTTCTTTTATTCATGCCAAGATAAACATATTACCCAGAATAAAAATCTTATTTCTTCAATTTGAGGTGAATAATGACAAAGTTTTTCACAATGAACCAAAGCACGTTTGACAACATGTGTGTATAATTGGGTAAAAGAGCTCAAAATTGTACCATCTTTGTACAAGGCCAAAATCCTTTAAAATGAACATTATCCTCCAGTTTGATTAATTCATACCAAGATTAACATATCACCAAGCATAAAAATCTGACTTTATCTATTTGGGATGAAAAATGAAAAAGTTTATCAAAAAGAACAAAAACACGTTTGACAGCTATCTTGTACAACAGAAGAAAAGAGCTTAAAATTGTACCAACATTGTATAAGGCCAAATCCTTTAAATTGAATATTTTCTTCTAGTTTGTTTAAATCTATACTTAGATTAACATATTGCCTAGCATAAAAATCTTACTTCAACGATATGGGATGAGAAATGGAAAAGTTTTCACAAAGAAACAAACCACTTTGGCGACAGGTATGAACAAATATTGAATGAAATAACAGTATAAAATTGTACAAAATGTACAAAGGCAAAATCCTTTAAAATGACTTATTTTCGTCTACTTTTAATTAATCATACCTAGAATTTCATATCATCAAGCATAACAATCTGACTTAATCGATTTGGGATGAAAAATGAAAAAGTTTATCAATAAGAACAAAAACACGTTTGACAGCAATCTTGTACAACAGAAGAAAAGAGCTTAAAATTGTACCAACATTGTATAAGGCCAAATCCTTTAAATTGAATATTTTCTTGTAGTTTGTTTAAATCTATACTTAGATTAACAGCTTGCCTAGCATAAAAATCTTACTTCAAATATATGGGATGAGAAATAAAATAAAAAAGTGTTTCAACAAAATACAAACCACTTGATTGAATGAAATAACAGATAAATAGTACAAATTGTACAAAGGCAAAATCCTTTAAAATACCTCATTTTCGTCTACTTTTTATAAATCATACATAGATTAACATCTCACCTAGCATAAAAATCTTACGTTATCAATATGTGATGCTTAATGAAGAAGTTTATAGAAAAATGCTTCGGGCCTTTCAATTTTTCAAAAATTATCGAAAATGAACGAATCCAGTGTTCTCTTTCAAATTCCGATAAATTAATAATTAATTAGAATAATAACTACCAAAACCTAAAGAATTATCAAGACAGAAAATAAATACTTATTTCTAATCACACAAAAAATATTCAATGTGTCTTTTTTCGGAGACCGACTTTGCTCACTACGTAAAGTTCGTAACGTTGCGCTTCAGGCATTCATTGCTCTGCAAACTGACAACCGAGCGCTAAAAACACTAATTAACACATTAATATTGTTAATAACAATATCAAAATAATATAAACTAACCAGATCATGCTCAGAATACCCTACGACATCAAATATTAACGACTAATTACGAAGAATAATTGTTTGCTTTATAAGAAAATGGCCGACAGCAGCTGGAACAGGGAATAATCTACAGGTACACCGGCATCTCCAAAATCAATGTCACGTGACCCGCGTCCGCCGATAGATATTATCGCATATCGCTATAGCGGAGACGAGAGATTCCAATCTGTGTTATCTATAGGTCTTTGACTAGGCATATATGGGTTAAAGGGGCCTATTCACAGATTTTGGCATGTTTTGAAGTTTGTCATTGAATGCTTTATATTGATAAATGTAAACATTGGGTCTAAACATCTCCAGTAAAAAAACAAGAATACAATTAAAGAATTTAAAAAAAGTAACCCTGAACGGGGCTCGAACCACTGACCTCTGGAGCCATGGAGCAAAAGTCTACCGCTCTATCCACTAGATCATCCGCTCTCATACCATTTCTAATGTATTTTTTACCTCATATATGCAATCCTCGTAGTATCAAAAAATACAATGACAACAACAGAACTCTCCAAATTATTCAATCGTTTCCCGTTGCAACGCTTTATAATTTTCAGGTTTTTAAATCGTCAAAAAGGCACATAATGGATATTTTAGAGCATAATACATGTTCAGTATTACTGTTTCCTCACAAATATCATAAATTCAAGAAAAATTTGCGAATCTGAAACAATTTTTTTCTCAATTTTGTCAATTTGCCAAAGCGTGAAAAGGCCCCTTTAAGGAATTCACCGTTCTCGTTCTTGTAGTACAGTTCGAACGTCGAACGAAGTGTGTCCAAGTCAACGTAAGATACACTATCTTAAACGTTGTAATTATTATCCGAATATTAGCTTCATCTAAGTATGTGCAATTTAAAAAACAATTCATTAGATGAACACATTGTCGAGAAGACGTGTCGAGTACAAGACCCGTTAAGTATTCTAAAAGGTAAAGGTTATACTTAGAGTTCTTTTGTCAAAATTTTCCCAAGTACTGTTTGTCCGAACTATACTTCATCGTGTATATGGTAATATTGCAATAATTTGCATTGCTCGCAGTGTGATTGTTATGCATAACACATGCTTCCTTCGCTGCATGTTCGACTTATTCAGATGAAGTGTAACTATGCTACTCAACTGAAAACATGGTACATTCAAATGTCTTAAATGTCTTCACTCTGATCGAAAAACACGGCTTTGTCTCATGCATTTATTAAGCCCCATTTCTTCCAGAGAGAGGCTTATGTGTAACGATGCTCTGAATTAAACGAATGTAAAACGTCAGTACAATTTATTCGATTTAGGATGTTATTAGATGATGCATAATGAAACCTGTATTGCTAAAAGAAATGGTCATCGCATCAATTCCATTTTCTGTCGCAGGACAATGGAGTATGGACGAGTTGCCGAGATATATCACCTGAATGATGTTTCATTGAACTGTGTCATGTGCTTATTCGATATGTTTGATGCAAATTCCAATGACCGTTAATACAGACAGAACATTGAGATTTGTTTCCTCCTTTTTCGACTTAACAAATAAATAGTCATTTAAGTGATTACTTTAATTAGTTGCTGAAGTGATTACTAAAAGAACATGGATGTATACTTTAATAATGTTAGAACGTTATATACAATTATAATGTTTTGATAATCTTAACATCATCAAAACACAGAAAAGTGTTATCAAGACAACCTAAAACGAATTTGCCTAAGTTGTTGTGAGTGTACATGTAAAATGAACTTTACAACTGCAGTTTTGTGTTAGTGCAATTGTATGTACTGTTTCTAGCACAAAATTAAATGGCTGCATACATTTATAAATAATCTTATTACTGCTGTTTACACAAGCATTACGCGTTAATATTAATATTAATTATTCTTAATCACGAGATAGCGTCCTGAACTCCATATGAGTCACTGGAATATTGAATGTGCATTCATTGTATCTTTATGATCATGTAATTGTATTGCATGTATCATTCACAATAGTATCAACTTGCAGTGACATGACGTTTGTATTATGATTTCCGATCTCACAGTCATAATGGCACCACGCACGTGTTTGCCCTATCATTTGTGCCTGTGTACAATTATCTAATGTGCTAATGCAATACTATTTAAGCGTAATTTGAATGGACCATTTTTCGTTTTTCACTATCAAACCTTACAGCTAACCCGGCTAGTATGTGGACATTTCAATCGCCCGACTGTTTTAAAGAGTCGAGTATGAACAACTATCATGAGTTTTCAATGTTGTGACAGTATGATTGTTAAGCACCAGATGCATTTTATCACACGACACTGTATCTACTTTGTTAGCGAACTAGCTTAATATATGAACATTTAAACATTGATTAAACCTTTTTTTTTGTTTGCCGTTTTGGGAATGAGCCAACGATCAAATAATCAAGGCTTTGATTTTCCGATTAACAGTTTCGATGCTTAGTTTAAAATTATCATTTTGTCATAAACCTATCCGTGGTTATTTGTCTAAGCATTTAAATTTCTGTTTAGTTTTACATTGTGCAGTTCGACATTGCTTCTACACAAATTAAAAAAACAAAACAGAGAAAATATTATCATCTTGCATGAGTTTTGTTCATATAAGCCGCTGTATGGGAAAACTGTGCTTGCATGTGAGTACAGTATTTCTCCAGATCAGCCTATGCAGTCCGCACAGGCTAATCATTGACGACACTTTCCGACTTTATGGAATGGTTGTTTTACTTGAATTCTCCTATATAACGAAATAAAGGAAAACCCAGCTATCTCGCTATCAGTGCTCTAGCGAGTTTTTGTTTGCAATGGAATTATGAAAAATTCCTACAATATTGATCGAGAGTGCGAATTATTTTGCTCACCTTGAGGTTGACTTACAATAACTTGAGTCATCCATGCATTCAAATATATATATAAAACAATACAAATGTTGATTTTTTTTATATAGAATAAGGCATTTAGCTGCATGTTGGTACTTCATGGTCATATTTAAAATATGAGAAACAAAATTCAGAAATCTCGATTGTATTTAAAAAATAAAGTATATTGACATTATTGAGACAAAATATTTAGCATATATAATAAAATAACTGAACATGGCGTTAAAATACACATTTGTAATTTAACAAGTTAAAACAATCGTGTAGACCTACAAGTATTTCTTGCATAACATATTACCAAGTAAAGTATAGCCATAACATTACGAATCCTACGAAAAATGTATATATCCCGCAAGCATAAACATTATTACATCATGAGGGCGAGGGGGGACGTGTTATTTACATCTCGTAGCGTTTGTTCGAAAATTCCACAGAGTATTACAAAACATTGGAAGGTCCTATTGAAACGATTCAGATAAGTTAGCCATCAATATTTGATAAGCTGCTTGATAAATAACTAAGTCTCTGGTGGGTCGCAGTTCTTTTCATCCTTTTGTTAGATGAAGCTGAGGCACATCCGAAATTAGCTTTTACGACGTGCCTCGGACCCGTGGTTTTCCCTGAGTATGATTGGCGAAGAGTTAATCACACATCTGACGCGATGTGAGGCGTAAACATGGGCACGCATTTTGTCGACGTAAATGCTTTACTATGTTAAATTGAGTCCATTTTTGCACGACAAACTGGTGAAATGTTATATTGTATATTTTGTGAACGTTGAGAGTATTATATTCATTGTAACATGCCATGTTGTAATATTCTGCATGATTTATGCTATCTCATAAAGTTGAGCATAATTTTAAAATCTGTGTATCCGGTCATTGCGTAAATGATCGCAATTATGCAAAAGTTTCAATGCAAACAGGTAATTATAGCATCGTTCCACTGATTATTGAACCATGTTTTATTGATTGCGTGCAATGACGCGCATTGTATCGAACTCCACAACAGTAAAGTGAACATCCCTTGAATAAGTGCTGACTTATACGTAAAAAGCGATTAAATTATCTTTACTTAAGAATTGAATAGCATTTTTCTGCTTTTCATCGGTGTATGAACTGTCGGGAGAATTACGCCTAATTTGCATAAACGCCGACGACGTTTATGCATAAATTAGGTGTATTTTTCCCCGACAGTTTATACACCGATGAAATGCAGAAAAATGCTATTCAATTCTTATAATTACAACACAAAATGATCTTAAAGCTGAAATTATATTGTGGTAAGGGTCATAAAAGTGCGTTTTCATCTAGCGTATGAATCTATTTTCAGTTTCGGTTTCATCTCCGTCAAATGGATATATCGTTGAAGTTCGCGCAAAAAATATAACGTCATTTCGCTATTGACCAATCAAAAACAACGCCATTAAGTTTCGCGAAAAACATAACGTCATTTTGGCAACTTGTTTATGACCAGAAAGTAGCGTCATGAATATTCATTTTTTAATTTGCATACGAAGTGGGTTCATCGGAAAATGAAAAACCGGTCACGTGAACAAATTATCCAATCAGAATGCAGTATTCATATGAAAGTGACAGAAGTTGTAATTATACACTCATGATTTTTGATGTGGCTATTAAAACCGTGTTAGCAATCTTCCCCACCCCCCCCCGCAACTCCCCAGAACAATATGACAGAAAAAAAGAAGATATATTGCTTACGAAATGACTCGCATTTGGTCGTTGATACACCTCCGTCTATGAACTTTTTAATTAATATGGAAACATTTATTTAATTGAATGCCCGGGGCACTCAGCATTGTCTGACAAAGGGAAGAAAGGGCCATGCACTCCGCCAGAGACAAGGTAATTTATGAAGCAAGTTTTATTAAATATTGATGGCTGATTGATCTGAATCGTTTCAGCACGACTTTACGATGTTGATATTGCTCTGTGGAATTCTCAGACAAACGATACGAGATGTAAATCCCACTCCCATTCTCTGATCTAATAAAGGGTTTGACTGCGGATTATTTACTTTGTCTGAGGAATCGCACGGCTATGTTTATACGTTGCTTGGTTATATGCTATGACGTTAAATAACGCGACAGCCAGGATTTATGCACTAGTTAAATGAAAAATGTGTATGTGAACAGAATAGTCATTAATTGTTTAATATTTTCTAAATATAGTGTACATAGAGAAAATTACACACGAAGTTTTCTCTCTACATAATGTCTATGTACATGCCATTTTTGCATCCATTCATTATTCCTGAATACTGCATGACATATCCCAAGTACTAGCAGGAACTTCTTACATGCAGTCATTCGTATTTTCCTGTATTAAAAATTAATTTTAACAATATTTCCAAGAACTAACTATTAAGTTGTTGAAACATTTCATTTAATGTGAAAAGCTGATGAATAAATAAATTTTATTTAGATTGTACAGTTCAATCCATTTCCAGTCTCATAAAGTCGGTGAAAAATATGGTTTCAATTTCAAGAAGTCACAACTATTTATTTTCCGCTCTTCGTAGAAATTTGTTGCATCACGGCGAGTATCAACACATTACCGGAAAACATTAATTTCATTCATTGTTATTTTAAATCGGAAACGGACAATAGTTGAAAAGTGGAACAATACAGTATGGAAAATACTCCATGGGCACGTGACCGCTCTGAGCGAATCGGATTAGGTCATTTTTGTAGGAGGTACATGTATTTAAAGCATAATATTACGGTTGTCAATCGTTTGCAAAAATGCCTCTATGAAACAGTCATAGCATGCACGTGTACATATCGATCTTATGTTCACTTTAATTTACAGAAAAGCCCACATACTTTTCCGTAAAACACTACTAATTTGTTCAAAGTAATCATTTGTAAATACTCACGCGAGCGCAGGCAATACGCTCACGGTGAACAAATTAATAGGCAATCACGGTCATTATCGAGGCAATTCATCATGTGTCCGTTGCAATAAGTCACCCTGACCATTTCGTTGACGCATAGTGGGCGAGTAATAAAACGGATAATTTCCTATTGGTCACAAGGTCTGGTCATTTGTTCAAAATCGAAATCTGTGGTGTATGATGCTATATGGTATGTAACAGCAGCTAGTACTGTAAAAAAGACCGTCGCTCAGACAATATATAATAAAAACGTTTAATATATCTGCAGTGAAGTAAGCTCTACCAGTTGATGCCATTTAACTTAAAACAGGACAATTGTTTTCATTTACGAAGAAATATAAGAAATCTCGAAAGTATTACCTTGCACAAATTAAATATGGGCAAAACTACGTGCATACATCATAAAATATGTAATAATTGCAGGATGCAGGATCACATGACTTTGTTGGGTTCCCAATCAAACGTTAAATGATGTTAACATGCCGGTAAGTGATGCTTTTTTTCTGAAAAACCTTTTAAAAACATTTTTTCTTAAGAATTTCAACTAGTGCAAATACCGATTCTTATGCTGCTTATGGCAATTTGAAATACACCAGAACTTTACATTACTTTATTTAATAAGTGTTCTTGTTAAATCATTCCATGTATACTGCACGATTATGCTTCATTATTTTTAATGATACTTTATTTACCTCGTCCATAGGTATGTGCATGTCGAGGTCATCATGCTCCATACCGTACATACATTTCTTGTGTTAGTATGAGTAAACAGTAACCAGTGTTGTAATCAATTGTTAGAATATAACATCCTTATACATACATATACACTATACCATTTACATATGTTTAAACATCTTAAAAAAGCAAATAAAGTATATTATAAAAAAATAAAAGCAATTAATACAATGTTAGGTTAAGCATATGCACAAACTATTTTCATTGTGGAAGTATAGAAGCATCGGACAAGTGACAATTTATTAAGTATTTTCAAATGGTTGATTGTGGAGTTTTTAAAAGATAAATAATATTCATATTATGATATTGGTTCAGCAAACAAACTTACAATTGCCCAAGACTCTAGTCCTGTTTCATGACACTAAACATTGTTTTGGATTTTAAAAGACAAAGTCAGGCTCATTGTAAGCCCTTGTATGGATGGCATTATCCCCTTTCTCTGACAAAGGTATATATATTTCTTCAATTCTAGCATAAGAATATTTATATCAGTCATATTACTTTTTGTACTTCCCAATATCATTGTTTTACAACTTATTTCTGAGTGTTTTTGCACATTATGTGCACTTAAAAATTCAACAACATAATTCACAATTCTCTGCGTAAAACAGCAATCCCAAAACAGATGTTTTATAGTTTCCTCATTTTCTTTACAAAGAGTGCACATGTTATCTTGCAAAATGTTCATTTTATACAACAGAGATTTAGTTCCTAGGATTCTATGTATTATTCTTGTTTGAAACCATTGAGTGTAAGTATTTTTGGAAATATTAAATACGAGACTATGTACTGTTTCCATTCGATGTTGTTGAAAAATGTATTCCACTTTGTTTGGCTAGTCGGTATATCAGAATTGATAATAAAAGTTTTATAAACGTTTTGGTTTGGGTTTTGCGTAAAAACTATGTTATTCAATAAGACGATATAAATGCACATTCTGTATTTGGCTTTTTAATAACTTGGAAGTCAGAATGACTGAGAAAATTCTTCACAGTTCTAATCAATCCTTCATAAAATAAGAAGTTGATCTTTGTGCCAATATGATTCTCTAAAATAGATTGTTGTAAAAATTGTCCAGAGGTGTTTACAATATCCCTAACAAATCGAATTCCATTGTCATACATGAATTTATTATATATACTTCTAAGACCTATTTTAAAATTGTGGTTATAAAATAAAGGCATGTTAAGTATATCTTCACATTTGCAAATAACTTTCTTACTGATATACATAATGTGGCATGTAAGAACATCTTTCCAAAAACTATTCTTTAATACTTTACAAATTTTCTCAGCATAGTCCTTTCCTAAATTCATCTTTTTTTAGACATCAAATATTGAATAAACAAGTTGAAAACATTTTCCAGTGCATAAGACAATTTTTCTTAACCATGTTAGTTTCATAGTTTTTTCAAATGCATATACATCTATCATAGATATTCCTCCCTCCTCAAAAGATTGAATAGCAATACTATGCTTGATTTTCGCAGGGCCATCCCAGACAAAATCATGAAACATGGTATTAATTTGTTTCAATATTTTCTCTCCTGGGCTAGGAAGGGAGATAAATAAGTGAGTAAATAGAGGAAGTAATAAAGATTTTATGACTGTTATTTTCCCTAGGGGGGTTAAATTTCTTCTATTCCAAAAGTGTATAGTATTTTGTAATTTAGTTATTTTATTTGTGAAGTTGATATCTATCATTCTATTTAAATCAACATCAAATAGAATTCCTAGAACTTTAAATTGAGTTGTACCCAAAACTAGTTTGTATTTTGTTTTTATGGAATGTGTACTGTACTTTTTGGAGCCAATCCATATTAAATTTGTTTTGTCGTAATTTATTTTCAATCCAGAATATAATGCAAAGTCATTTAAAAGATCAAGAGTAGCATTGAGTGAAGCTTCTGTGCCATCCAAAAAAGTGATGTATCATCAGCAAACTGAGATATTTTATATTCAGTGCTATCAATTTCAATTCCTTTGATAGTATTGGAATGCCGTATTTTAATTGCTAAGATTTCAGCGCATATAATAAAAATGTATGAGCTGATGGGGTCCCCTTGTCTGCAACCTCTTTCTATTGTTATAAAGTCTGATAGGAAACCATTTATTTGAATTGCTGTTTTGGTGTTGTTGAGGAAGAAGGAAATCCACTTTTTAAATGTTACTCCAAAATTGAAATAGTCAAGTGTTTTTTTCAATAAAATCAAACTCTAGGGTATCGAACGCCTTTTCAAAATCAATGGTCATCAAGAGCCCAGGGATGCTGTTATCTTCTGTATATTTCATTATGTCGTATAATAATCTAGTATTTTCACCAATATAACGGCCTTTTATGAATCATGTTTGATCTTCAGATATCAGAGTATCAAGAACAGTTTTAAGTCTGTTGGCAATTGTGCCAGATGCTATTTTATATATAACATTTAAAAGTGTTAAAGGTCTTACATTTTATAGGAAGTGACTGGGTTTATTCTTATACCTTAAGATATCGGCACAAACTACAAGAAAAACTGTATTTTATGCACTAAAGAGTTTTGCAAATGTATTTCAATAGCTTGATCTATTCGCAAAAATAAAGTTCTTAACGATGTAATAACATGCTGTCCAGCCTGTGCGTAAATCCCCGAAAGCCCCGTTGATTCTGCACCCTGATTTATCTTTCGATGACGTTTCAAGTTTACAGCTTTCATAGCATCACGGTAATGATACATAATATATAACTGCAATACTAATCAAAGGAAAATAAATCCAAAACTCTTCCTATGAAGTTGAAAGCGTTCATAGACCCACAGATACGCTAAGGAAAAAGTTAGGATTACAATGAAAAAGGACAATAATGCCCAAAGCAATAGGGTTAGAGTAACTTTTGAATTGCGTTTGCCTTTCATCAAGACATATTTAAAGTTTAAAATGATAGTCGAAGAACTATTTCCCGGAAGTTGTAAAGTATGAACACTAGTCAAAACATTGAATTGCAAATTATTCTAATGTAGATGAGTTTGTATAACGCTTAACGTGCTTTTTAAATTCGATATGCCATCCTAAGTAGTTGCGCCTTTTTTGACGCAAAGTACGTTTCTTGAGATATATAAACACTGACACCTGTCAACCATGAATGCATTAAAAAACAAGAACACACAGTAACAAACAAAATTCATTTCTCTTCATTTAATAGTGTGTAACCTATCGTTCGATTTCACGGCATGCGCGTATTACCATAATGACGTGATTCGCAATAACTACATTTTGCTACATACCGAATAGGGCCGTCCCTTTCTATAAATGTCAACAACAACACCATATGTGAATTATAATCCAATTTAATATCTAATATAATTCATATTTTTTCAAATATATAAGTACAGTATGACATCTACACTTGGAGACTTTTCTAACGCATCACTTAATCATATCAATATAGCTCCCTTATTTTTGAACGGCTTGTGTTGAAATTTGGACCAAGAATAATTCAACACATATCTGATAATTCCTGAAAATGTAATTGAAATTGAAAAACAACAAAATATAAAACTTAACAAATGAAAAATGCCACTTCAAAAGTCACATTCGCAAACTCGTATAACGTTAAATAATAACAATGTGAAAAGTAAAACGCATAAACTGACACGTCTTAATAACTGATCGGGTTGCAACATGCCGATTGAGCCGTTTCGCTCCTGAATATTCATACTAGCCATATTGTTTTTCTTTAATTAATGTTATGTTTTCCTTATGTAAAAACTTACCTAGAATTATGAAATTGAAATTTAATTGGAATAACATGTATATCACCTTTTACGACACTTGTTGTAAAACCACACAGTCATTTGTTAATGGAATGCAGATTTCATTTCAATTGTGTGTTACTGTATCAGTTGAAATCAATGTTGTGTGGTTTTTATAATATCAAATGATATTATTAAGCACATGTACTTAAATCCTGCATGAACGATTGTCATTTGCTTAGTATACTATTCATTTGCATTGTTAATTACAGATAACCGGTAAATATATGGTATTCGTGAACGTCATAAACGTCACAAACGGTGTACGTCACATGATTAACGTCACATAGATCGTATTTGCTTACGTGGTATTTATTTTATGCTTTCCGGTGGTTTATAGAGAAATATCAGTGAATTAAAACTGATAATTTCACTGTTTCAAACAATGAAAATTATCGATAATTTTCACTGTTTATGTTAAATGACGTCATTTTTTGACGAAATGACGTCATTTTCCCAGCGAAATTTTTTAGTTAAACTCTTTAACAATGTATATAAACTGGGAAAAAAGCATAAAATAAAAAGAAAATTAGTTAGGTTCGGTTGATTATCGATTTTAATTCACTCGTGATCATATAAAATATATATTTTCACTCGTGCCTGCGCCACTCGTGAAAATACTATTTTCTATGATCACTTGATAATCCACCGAATCCAACAAATATCCTCTATGAAATTAAACAATATCGTTTAAACACTACAAACATGTAGCGCGCCATACATCAAGTGACGAGGTAATGACCTGTTAGTAACAGGGAGCGGGCTCCCTGGTAAGTCGCGCGGCTTTCTTCCTCGGGATTGCTTGGCAATATTTTGCTTGTGATGAAAATTGTAAATACAAGTGATTATAATAGCCATATTAACAATGCGAAGTAAAGAAACAGAAATAACAGTTGAAAATGAAATCGTGGGAGCGTTTTAATTTTGATTCGTGGTGTTCACAGCTACAGCTACGAAAGTTATCCAAATACTTCGGCAGGAAGACATTGTGACTTGGGATGTAATTATACTTTTAACAGAGAGCGATCTCAAACAAATAGGATTGACACTTGTTAAAGTGATCATGGTGAATATTCAAACAAAGCAAGACAATGCCTCATCAGAAGTATCAGGGACCAATGACCAAAAACTGCAAGTGGCAGGAAAGGCATTGGACAATCTTTTAAGTGCCCCAGCAGACAAAGAAATTTCAACACACGGTGACACGTCTTTCATGGATCCAAGAACAATACTAACTATTAAATCAGTTTACCATAAGGCGACACATATAACATATAATTTCTCACTGAAAAGACCAAACGCCGCCGCCGGAATACGTGCTAAGCGGAAGTGGCGACCGGGAGGAAACAGTTGTCCTCAAAGCATCAGAGGACCACCCGTACCTCGGTATCTACATCGAAGAATGGGAGGGGCGCCAACGTGCGACTCCTTTACCATCGTCTCAGCACCGGTCAGATAAAACGTACCGACGGCGAGTTCTATCTAGCGTACAGCATGACAAACATTGAATTTACAGAAAACTACGAATGAAACAGCGTCCCCAACTACGCCTACAGCTACTGAGAGCTCAAAGCCGAGCATCCATTTCGTTTGGGGACGTTTTCCCCACATACACTTGGGGACTTTTCTAACGCATCACTTTTCAAACTTGAATATCTCAATTATGAGTTAAGATATTGATTAAAGTTTTAACATACGATAATTTGACTACATTCTATGCAAGCTCACAATAAAATCATTCATCCGTGTCGATTGGACGCTTTAGCACGTGGGGTAGGTGTGAATCCATATTTTTGCACGTGGAAATGGCGAAAAGCGATATAATTCTAGTTTTATATCAATTTAGTTATTTTAGGTGGGTTCTTACCCATGGAAAACATAAAATGAATTTAAAAACAACACAGCTCTGATGAATATTCAGCACTTTGCATTTTGCAGGCTACCTTCCCCACTTGCTAAAGCGTCCGATCGTAACGGATGAATGATTTTATCGTTAGCTTGCACATAATGTAGTCAAATGATCAAATGTGCATTGAAAAAATACTTATTACTGAGATATGTAAGTTTTAAAAGTGTTGCGTTAGAAAAGTCACCAAGTGTAGTAAAACGCGATATACATGTTATTCCAATTTAATTTCAATTTCATCATTCTAGGTGAGTTTTTACACAAGAAAAACATAACATAAACAAAAGAAAAACGAAATGGCTCGTATGAATATTCAGGAGCGCAACGGCTCAATCGGCATGTTGCAAACCGGTCAGTTATTAAGACGTGTAAGTTTATGCGTTTTACTTTTCAAATTGTTATTTATTTACATTTTACGAGTTTGCGAATTTGACTTTTGAAGTGACGTTTTTACTTTGTTAAGTTTGATATTTTGTTGTCAGATAAGTGTTGAATTATTCTTGGTTCAAATTTCAACACAATCCGTTCATGATCGATATGATTAAGTGATGCGTTATAAAAGTCTCCAAGTGACATGACTGTAAGGAGCTTAAAATTCTACTCCCAAAACGACCGCGTAGCGTCACGCAACAAACACCGTCTTACACTTCAAGAAATTCGCGAGAAGATTGTCGGATATTCAAGGCAAAGGGATCGTGCCCATTTGGACCCAAGTGTCGGTACCGTCACCAAGAAGCCGGGACAACCACCGACCAGCCAAAAACATTTTAACACGATCTACGGGCCTGAACTTCAAAGCGTGGGAACGGAATTTACCTGTGGATTATTGTGATCGCGAGTTAATTCTTAATGGAATAAAACATGGTTTTAACATCGTCGACCCGGAAAAATATAGGAAAATGTTGAAGTTAATAATTACCTATCGAAAACAAATGCTGATGCGCGCGCGCGTTGTGAATCCCAAATTTGAACAGAGTTTGAAAATGAGCATTACGAAGTTGTAGATAAAAAACGTGTATTATTTTAGCTCTATGCGCGATTCCTAAGTAAGGCTCATCTAAAGTCAGGTTGATTCATGACTGCAGCAGACCAAGCGGTTCAGCGCTAAACGATTACGCAATAACTGAATACTTCAAATACCGAACTTTAAAAAATTCCATGGATTACATATTACCTCACTTTTTCCTAGCAAAGGTAGACCTAGCCAATGCTTACAGAAGTGTGAAACTGCATCAATCAAATAACAAAGCAACCGGGCTTAAGTGGAAATTCTCTGGAGACACTCATGAAACCTTTAAGATCGATAAACGTCTTCCATTTGGTGTATCAATGTCGCCCCAGATATTAAATCGTGTAATACAATCCGTACGAGCAATTATGGCAAGAAAGGGTTTTAAGACGATTATTTGTTATTTAGACGATTTTGTTTTATCATCGCCCAAACGTACGACGATTGTCAAACTGCTTTACACGAGCTTATTCGTCTGTTGCGGGAATTTTGATTCCAGATAAATTTTAACAAAGTCGAAGATCCGCTTCAAAGATTACTATTTCTTGGAGTCACAGTAGACTCCGTACATTATACTCGTTCCATGCCAGAGGAAAAAATATTTGAAATACGCTCAGAGTTAAAGAGGACACTTAATTGTAAATGGATTATTAAGCGCCAAGTTCAAAGTGTTATTGGAAAATTAAACTGGCTTTCACGATGCATTCACGGTGGACGTACGCATTTAAGAAGGCTTATAGATCGGTGTAATAAATTAGAGAAACCTTGGTACCGTACTCGCATTACGCTTGAAATGAGACAAGATATGGAGTGGTGGCTATCATTCATGCAAACGTTCAATGGCATAATACCGATTGTGGATGACAGAACCGCCACGTCACTCTCCATTGATGCTTGTAAACTTGCAGGGGGCATTGTTTCATGGTGATTTTGTGTACGTATACACCGTGGCAAAAAGCAATGACTAGTTTACTTATAAACTACCTGGACACATAGATGGTCACACTTGTGGAAAAATAAATGTTTTTTTGTACATTGCGACAATATGGCAGCTTGCGCTAATATCAATAAGAGGACATGCAAAACCCCTTTGTTATGGAATCGATTGTGTTAGTAGATTACATGAACATGGAGCTAGTCAACGCCATCTTCACACAATGACACAGCTGAGGTATTGCAATCTATATCTGTGTTGCATTTAAATTACAGGCTGCAAAAGAGAAGCGGTCTTGACTCAGAGGTGAATTTCTGCATCAGTAATACGTATTCGGAAAATAAGAAGAATGCCTACAACGTACATCAAAAGGCTTACATGTCCTTTTGTTCTGAGATGAATTACTGCCCTGTGCCAGCTAAGCCACAAACTAGTTTCCGTTACGCTGCTTATCTAGCAAAGACAAAGAAATACAGCTCAGTGAAACAATATATGAATATAATTAGAATATTACACGCTAAACGGAACGCACCAAATCCTCTAACAAATACTTTTCAATTCACCTGAGTTTTATTATCATTAAAGGGGCCTTTTCACGTTTTGGTAAATTTACAAAATTAAAAAAAGTTGTTTCAGATTCGCAAATTTTCGTTTTCGTTATGATATTTGTGCGGAAACAGTATACTGAACAATGACTATGCTCTAAAATAGCTTTTATATGCATCTTTTGAAGATTTAAAAATCTGAAAATTATAAAGCGTTGCAACGCGAAACGATTGAATTATTTGGAGTGTTCTGTTGTTGTCGTTATATTTTGTGAAACTACGAGGATTGCTTATATAAAGTATATAATACATCCGTCATTGTGTGAGCACGGATAGCCGAGTGGTCTAAGTGGTACAAATTTTCTCCAGGACTCCAGGGGTCAGTGGTTCGAGCCCTGTTGGGTGTTACTTTTTTGCTTTTTAAAATTTTATTCTTGATTTTTATCTGGAGCTTTTTAGATCCAATGTTTACATTTATCAATATAAAGCATTTAATGGCAAACTTCCATACTTGCCAAAATCGGTGAAAAGGCCCCTTGAAATTATGTTTAAAACCTAAACACAATTCGACATTTTGTTAATCCGAGGAAAAGCAAAACATCACTTTTTAAAAACAAAAACAATCAATTTATAATGATAGAAATCGATTGTATTTGTGGGACAAAAACATAAATAATTGATCACAACAAATCATTGTATCGAATACTGTATTTTAAATATGCAAATCTAATAGAAAAAAGGTAATTTTATATGAAAATTTTCAATTTCGCAAAGTTCTTCCAGTGGCTTTAATAAACGCTCGGCTTGTTCCGTTGTGAAATTTATTTGGTAATAAACACATATGCAGGAGCAAACACGTTTATTTGAAGAGGAAGTTTTAAAACTACATGATAACTTCCTGGTGTGAATATTGTTCACTTTGCATTTAAGAAATGGGTACACGTGTAAGTTGTTAAAACTTCCTGGTGTGACTATTGTTCACTTTGCATTTGAGAAATTATGAAAAGAGTCAATTTGTAAAATAATATGATAATCGAAGTTTAATTGCATACTCTAAAATAAGTGTTTGTACATACAAATTATAGGGTCATCAATATTTAATTGTAAATAAATTGAATTTAACACAGATATTATTTACACGCTAAAAGCAGAATATGCGAACAGACAGAAGTTTAACACCGTGGCTGACACATGATGCGATCAAATTTTCTTTCAAAATAGCAAATATACTCATTTGGAATGCCTACCTTTTAGGATATGCAGATGTCTTTCCAGGTAAGTGAGCTATTCTTTACAACAAAGCAGGCGTGCAACTTCATGTATCGTATACGGGTCAAAGTATTAAAATGATCTGTACTTTAAATAAGTTCATGCATATTGATTATATACATGTATATGTTTGATATTTACTATGAGGATTCAATATCAATTTAAATTTAATTATATTTGATTTAAAAACATATGTGATGAATCCAGAAGTATATCCAAGTAAGTGAGCTATTCTTTACAACAAAGCAGGCGCAGGTCTCCTATACGGGCCAATGTATTAAAATGATCAATACTTAAAATAAGTACACGAATATTGATTATATATATGTTTGATATTTTCTATAAGGAGTCATTATAAATTTAAATTAAATAATATTTGATTTAATAACATAGGAGATGTATCGTACAAAATAGGATTACCATCTTATAAGCTGACAGTCGTGTCCGTATGTAAGACGGTCATTCAGTGGCCCACAGCAGTGTAGTCCTGACTACCATCCACACTCTCCGGGCTTTGCACGCCTCACTGCAACTCGTATGTTGGTTACCCGCGACCATTAATTATTCCATCAGGTCAATTACTCCTGTGTGTTTATATTAATTTGTAAAAATGTTTCAGTTGCATATGGCCAGGTTGTAATCACTTCTAATTCCACCGTGCAGACCGAGTACTCTTCCCTACAAATCAAATGCACTCTACAGTCACCTGTTGAGGATTATGCCATCTGGAGAAGGAGACGCTATGGTGAAACTATCGATACAACCGTACTTACCACATTGATAAAGGGCACTGACCAGTGCATCTACGATCCAGATATTCCTCCCGATTATATTGTGTGTAGCTGCAGATCCATGGAGTATACCTGCACCATTAAACACCTGACACGTGATCAGGATGGAGATCAATGGAGATGTACAAGTTCTATAGCTCAACAGCAGGTGTCAAGCAGTTATTTGACTTTTCAGATATTTAGTAAGTAGTACAGTTTTTGCTATTGCAATAGATAAGTATCACATAAAACAAATTTGGCATAATTATGTGTATGTGCTCCTCACTTGCTTCTCACAATGTTAAGGTTATGTTCAAACTCATCACGCCGAGATATAAATAAAACATGCTTACAAATATTCAATGCAAATGCAATCAAACATTCTAATTTACCATACCCAACACCAGCAGAATGTAAAATATTGATTTCAACACATTCCGCGTCAGATGAAATATATGATAATTTGTTCTAATACTGAATCATTGCATTATGTTTTATAGAAACAATTATTTAATAAATATTACAAAACCTGTACATAACAGTTCAATGCCGTCAGATCGCAGGTAAGTAAACGAGAGCGATTACGCCCTCTAGTTTTCATATCTTATCTACAATATATATCGATAAGTAAACATGGTATCAATATGAAACTTAATATGTAGGTTGATCTCGTTCAGGGGATACCCATTGCATAAGAGACATAACTCTTACTACCCTATTTTGAGAATTATCGTCTTTTGTTATTTTGTATACTATTTTGCATAGTATACTAATAACTGAAGTCCATCAAAAAACAAGCTTCCTATTTAGTGGGTTGTTTTACTTTTATGGGACATTTAAACATTGTTAACACTCTAAAAGTCACATTTTAGTATTTTCGTCGTGAAACTTTGTTTTTATATTTGTATGTCCTCCAGGCTATACTGGGGGACGTATTGTTTTTGCCCTGTCTGTTTGTTTGTTGGTTTGTTGTTTTGCGTCAAACTTTAACATAAGCCATAACTTTTGCAATATTGAAGATAGCAACTTGATATTTGTCATGGATGTGAATCTCATGGAGCTGCACATTGTGAGTGGTGAAAGGTGAAGGTCATCCTTCAAGGTCAAAGTTAAAATATATGGAGGGGGACATAGTGTTTCACAAACACATCTTGTTTCTAAAGAAATCTCGGCGAAGTTCGAAAATAGGATCTTTTCCATTTAAAATGGGGACGTGGTACTTTTGCTTATTGCCATCATGTAACCTTGTAAACACTAACGTTGAAATATTTTTTAACCTATCGCCATGATACTTGCTCAGAAAACCAGTGTTTATAAAATCTTTGCCGAACATTTAAATTGGTCCTTTAAAACTCAAAAGCGTCTTTCAGGTCTTGGGTAAGAGACATCGAACCATAATCTAACTCGTTTTTCTCTTGGTTTAATATTGTATTTTGTTAATGTTGTACTTTTGTGTAAATTATGTCCGGAGAATATTACAAAAGTGTAAATAAGGGATTTCAACTTAAAACTAAATACGTAGGAAATGGGTAATTGTTTAGAACTATAAATCTTGCACACCAAGTGTTTGCGTTATTGTCCTTTGGGAATTTGTGCTCTTACATTTTGTCCGAAGCATATCTCACAAACCAAAACAGGTATCAATTTGAAACTTATTGTTCATGTAGATCAAATTGTATGAATGTGCTCTGCACAATGACGTTTCCTTTGCCCTTTGTTTATTATGTACTAACATTGTTTTAGGAGTAAATCTTATAATATGAAAGTGGTATATATTTTAAACTTGGCATGTAAGTAGATCTCATTATATAGCGCGTAAGAAGTACAATTCTTGCGTCCATAGTTTTACTGTTAACCATTTGAGCTTAAATGATGTAATCATCGTATCTTGAAAACTTTGAGAGATATTTACTTTAAACATGAGAAGTGAGTACCTGTAATTGATTAAATTTCAGCATAAACTAACATATAACTTTTGTTTCCATATTTTGATAGTTATTTCGCTTCGCTGTTATATTACTTTCAAGTTGTGCATGGGGCATATCTTTTCAACAATACAAAATTGCAACTTTACATTTAATATATAGATATATCTTAAGGATAGGAATTGCAGTGTATTAGAACAATAAATCCTTATTTTATTATTTTACATAAATACACTTTTTAAATATTCAATCTGAAATATAGTATACAGTCTTAAACTCGACATCAACGCGAACAACATCGTCTGCTTCACGGGAGATCAATTTGTGACGAGTTGTGACCGTGATTAAGCCGTAAATCGCTGTGTTACCGGGCCTTAAGATGCTCAACACGTGTTTGAACGCGCTTTAATTTCAAGCAAGTTTATTTTACATAAGATACATTAATCGTCAGGAAGAAGCGCTTTTATGGGTTTTACTTAATCATCTGGATAAAAAGTACAATTTTTGCGGTAATGATCTTTTTTATGTTTTAATTTGCATTGTATCAAGTAATTAACTTTCAACTGTGTTTTACTTTATGAAATCTACCAAGAATTTTTAAATGATAGCATTGTTCTAGCAGACATATTAACACAGCTTCTATTTTTGATGCTCTGTGATATAAATGCACTGTTATGTAAATAGAGAATACTATGTTAGTGTGATTGTGTACTTAAAGCCTTGTAAGCCTTTCTGAGACGACTGGGATAAATTTAAGTACACAATCACACTTACATAGTATTCTATTTATCATACAAAATAATTTTTAAAAAATGTTACGAATCTATACGAAACGATAATGTATTAAAAATCGGGGGTTGTACCTTTAATGTTTTAACCTATTTTTACTCGCGTATTAATATACAAACATGTCGATCTTCTTGCGCATGAACGCGAAAAGGTCTAAATTTAAACGTACGATTGCTGAAAAAAAAAGGGATTAAACATCATAGACCTAGGTTCAAATTTAATCAATTTATTGCAATACACATTTTTATAATTAAATATAAAGTATTAAATGAGAATAAACACATAATTTTCCGTCAAAAAAGGTGAAGGTCGCCATTTGCAATCATAAATGAATCATGTACAGCACATGTGGCAGTTTACTACACAACGAATGGAACTGGAACAAAAAATTAAACAAATGTCACGCGAATTACAACGATCGATGGATTTACGTGGTGTAAAAGTTGAAATTGTTCACATTGAAGACTGTCCCATAAAACTGAGAGTGTGTCTGAAGGAGATTCATCGAAGATGAGACTGACACGTAATTCTGTTCCGAGTGGATGGGAAAAGAATGAACATCAATGTTCGGAATATTGACGGGCCTGGGTTCGGATGTTGGTTCCTTGAAAGCGCTAGATGTGAGAGATGGTGCTGCATCGTGATCATCGTGCTTTTCAATCCTTGATGGTGATGGTGGGGACGTCACAGTTGCAGTGACTGGATACCGTCGCTTCCCAGACAGGATGTGTGATCCGGCCTACTGTATTGATTCAGAAATCGCACTGTAATTCAATACAGATTGGGTGATTTTGTGGCCTGTGAAATGCATAATGTCAGTAAGTGCAACGTTTCCGTTCCTGAGCATTTGGACCATTTGCTTCCGAACAGAGTGGTTAGTCAGGCGCTGACGGTCCAGCCCGCACTGCTCAGCCATCCTTTGAACCATGTGTCCCAGTTTATTGAGGCCGACCATCTGCATGACCACTGGCAATCTGGTCCTGTCAAAGCCCGGGTCCTATGCGCAATGTAGATTGGACATCCTGATTGACAATATCCACTGGGTCGCTTAGAGGCAAACAACTTGTACGCTGCGATGGGGCATATGTCGTCTTGTGTGGCATACATCCTAGGTGGCACTTTCCTGATGTTTGAAATGTCACCACCTGTCCTTGTTTTGGTCTGGCGCTCATTCAGTTCAAAGAACTCCGTGCAATCTGCTGCCGTTCTGAGGGTAACGTCTTCCTAGCTAAAAAGAAGAGATAATTATTGGAAACCTTGAAAAGTGAGACAATTTGGTTTTTAAGAAATAAAAACAAAAATTCTTGGAATATCGCCTCATTGGTGCAAAAAAGTACCTTGTGTCACTGAAATGGCAGATGCGACCTTATTGCACCTATGGGGCAAATTATCATTTGCAAAATTCTTGTTAAAATAATAAACTTCAAAACTTTGTGCTCTACCGTGTGCAATAAATGTACTTTGCCGACTTATTTGGTGTAATATGTTTTACTATTTGTTCAGAATAATCTCTCAATGTTACTTTATTGTTTTTTTTTCAGGCAATAGAGAAAACTCAAAGGAAATGGCTAAACGATTATAAATCACTCAAAACAAATATTATACTGCTCCGTTGTTTCCCGAAGGCCTAAGTGGACACCGTTATTATACAACGTGGTATTCAGCAAGGCACTGGGAGTCTGACAACTAAGAATCTGTTTCTGGTATAAAGCCTCAATCTCGTCGTCAGTCAATGGAGAAGCAGTTTTCGGTTTGTTACCTTTGCCTTGTCTCTTTAGACCCTTGGATCTTGCTGCGAAGGCATCCCTCGATAGACTAAACTCGGGGCCAGTGTTCGACATGATCAGATATGGATATTTGTTGTGTTTTAGTACCCTATCTATGCTTGACATGATGTTTCTAATACTAGAGGGTTCGTAATATGTTCCTGACTAAGTCTTGCATGAAAGAATGAAATTTGCCATATCTTCATCTAAACTATAAACATCAAGTACATGCTATTCTCTGCTCTCGCCTTTTAATTTCAGGAATTTTCAAAATCATTTTTTCTTTTTTTCAATGTTGCTTTGTGTGTTTTTGTTCTAAAATACGTTTTTTAACCGTGCAAATGTCAATGTCCTCAAATTCTTCATTTAGTTCAGGAATCGGAATGCTGGCTACTTCATTAGAAGTTACATTTTTAAATGTATCGTCCAGAACCCGTGCATCAAATCCGTACAATTTAATAAAATCTTCAAATGATACCTCGTGTACAATTTGATCTGCACTTTGCGATTCTATCGTTCCGTTTTCTTCATTTGTCCCGTTCGCTGATTTGTTTGTAGTTTTAAGTGAGTCATCTTCTATATCGTTTTGTATTATATCATCCCATAAAATGTTAAATGTTATATTATCAATATTATCTGACATTTTTGTTCTTCTGATTAGAATTTTCACTTGTTCAATATTTATGTGAAGCAGACGACAGTACTTCAGTGTGTAATAGTGATTCATTTATTAATTTTATATTTATGATTATTGTCATTGATAACAATTTAATAAAATAACAAAATCTACATTTTTTTATTTGGTGAATATAATGCTAATTAAATATAATACATTTTAACAAGTTAAATCGTCTACAAGTCTAAACTGCATTTGACCTTTAAACAGGGATGAAAGGTCAAAAAAGTAGTCCATATGTACATGTTTTAGGTGTGGGATAAACATATGTGTGAGATAAACCTTATCTTTTCTGTATGGGATAAATTTAAGTACACAATCTATTATGTTCTATAAAATCATTTAGCTGTAAGATGAAAAACAATATTGTTTCTTTACTATTTAACTTATTTCGAAGTGATAATACTATATACAGAGCAGTGATTGTTATAATAATTCACAATATAACGTCAAACTATCTTTTCAAGATATTTGTATAAATAAGATAATATTGTATGGACTGATAATATGGTTCTTCTTTCGATAAATATTATAGTAAAAGATGTCCATTTCGAACGGTTTGATAAAATATAACATGATCGTAAAGCCGTGTCAGCTTTGGTAACTTTTATTAATTTAGCATATGCATAGACATGATATTTAAAGTCCTCAGACAAAATGTTACCAAGGTAAACAATGTAAATAATAAACATTGATCATGAGGCAACAAAGGTTATTATTTTGTTTTCACTGGCAACTATAAAAAAGTAAGGAAGGTATGTTGTCCAATCTGAGTTTTAAGGAAGCTTATTTTCTGTAACTATACGCAAGTTATTTTCTACTTTATTAAGGTTGCTAAATGACAGAAATCGTCTTCATCTCTTTACAATATATTTTCAATCTGTAAAAAAAGTTAATAATACATGTTGATCGAATATAGCAAACACTGGTCGTTGCATCAACAATTAGGGTCGATCGGATTAGTGGAAACAAAAATTGTGTTATTACGACGAAACAAATATATATCAAACTATCATAATCTAAACACCTTTCATTTGTTTTTCTTTTTATATGTATGTTGCACAATATTTTTGCGTGGATGGTTATTACGTGCAACTTTTGTGCAGTTTCTAACACCTTATTTGATTAGTATTGGAAATATGTTTTAGCAAATTTACGTACTTGGGGAGTGTTTTAACAGTGTTCTCGCTTAGACCGTAAAGCGTACACAATTGCAAAATGATTTCCATCTTTATTTGTTTCTCAACAAACTAATGATTTGAATGTTTTCTGAAACAAATTGGAATACATTTGTGAAAATAAATGAGTGTAAAACAGTTGTTTTATAACTACGTGTATATAGGAATCGAGTGAATAAATCAACACGGTGTCACTGAATGAGATATTAGATAGATATAAGAACGTTCGACGTGGAACACACGATAGGGTCGTGGTATTCCTTTAAATAGTTCTAACTAGATGGCACCCAAAACCAAAAACATCGCTGGAGCGGTATTTTTTTTCATAAAATCTTCACTTGCATTATGCGTGCATGGTTGGACTAGAAGGAAAATGAATATTCTGCTTGTAGAAATGTACACATGTGAAAAGTATAAAAAAAAAATAAGTATAAAGTTTTAAATACAATTTATAATTATGTAAACATCAAAAAGTTCCAATTACTAGGTTTTGAAATCAAATCGTGCATGCTTAATAAATTGACGAAAAGCATATATGTTTCAAATCAATTGAGTAGATTTTCAATTGATACGGTATTGCTTGAGCATGGCAATTTTCGGCTTAAAAATGAGTTTATGGAATCAATAAGGTCATCAATGACTTTTGGTTATTTGGTGAATGATTAACACATTTATTTATACCTACAAATAAAATGTTCTGTACCGTTGGATAATTTATTTTCTTTTAATAAAATTAAATTTTATCGTTTTTTATCATTGACGTATAACACAAAGTGCTCATGTTGAGCTTTTAGGATACCGTTTTTCATTTGTCAATCAGTTTGTGCGTGCGTAAATCAGTTCTTCGAACGACTTCTCCTCCTGATTCACCAGGCAGATGATAATAAAACATCTTTGTAATGATCCTTGTGTTACCATCTATTAAAGTTGTACAATTTTGTCCTATTAACTTCATGTGTAGGTAAGCAGAGCTAAACAGATATTTGATTTGTACAGCGGCTTTCTGCAAACGATGTTGAACTCAAGTCTTTTTTGTATGTGAACAATCGACCCTGCTCTGGAGTGACTTGTTTTAAATCAAATAAGTTGATGTTCAATTGACACGGTATTTCTTACACATGGCGAAATGATTAGTACAATTATGTAAACATACAAGAGCTAAACATAGATTTGATGTATAGCGGCTTTCTAGAAACGTTGTCGTTTGTAGTAAAACTTGCTCTGGAGTAACTTAATTTCCTTAAATGTTTATGGTTAACCCTTTAAAAATCTTCTTCTCTGACACTGCAAGCACCACATGTGTGGTAAAAAGCCTTGAACATTATTTCGTTGTCCTCTACCAAACTTGTTTATATCATGCCCCCAGGATCAAAATTGTTCCCTCCAGTGGGGTCGCGTGTTATTCTTTTATGCATAAGGTAAAATTACCAAAAAATCTTCTCTGAAACTGCAATTACATGATGTTTGGTGTTTGTACCGTGATTTTCCTCTAGCAAGCTGTTTCTAATCATTTTTATTGGACTCAAAACTGTCCCCTCCCTGTGGCCATTCTTGTCCGCATTAGTATATAGTAAGAACTTTAAAATTCTACTCATGTGAAACGACAATGCCTAATGGTTTGGTATTAGGCCTGTACTATAATATGGCGGTCCTCTTCTGAAATTATTCAATCATGACGTTAGGGTAAGCAATGTTGGAAATTGCTAAAATCTTATTGTTCCCTAAATATATGCATGATGAAAACAAACTAAATCTTCTTTAAAATCGCAATATCCAATACTAATCAGTAAACTGAATATCTTTTAAGCAAACATCGGAAACTGGAAACTGTTGTAGAACCAACGCACTCTCAGATGCTTGGAATTGTTTGACAAATATTAAAAATTCTCTTTTAAAATAAAGAACAATGAATTTTAAGTATCAATTTAGATTTGCATTTTAGCTTTAATTTTTATGTTCATTATATCTTCCTATTCTTAGTGTAACACGTATTTCATGTTTAACAACTTGTTTAAATCAAAGTACTGACTGTACTGGTGTGACGATGCTTTTGAAGAGGATGGATATAAAAGCATCAATTTAAGTTTATCTACATCACAACAATTGTGTAATTTTTATTGCTTGTCATTTATCCGCATCCTAAATTTAAGATTTGGCATAGCTGCAGTGTACATGGACTTTTAGACAATCCACAGTTCTTTGTAAAACTTTATAAAGAACAGAGGCTTTTTTGGCATAATTTTTTCATACCCAAAATTTTCGTACCCAAATTTTTTTTCGTATCGAAAATTTTCGTACCCACATTTTTGACATATGGGTACGAAAAATAAATTGGGTACGAAAGTTTTGGGTACGGAAAAAAAATTGTATACGAAAAAAATTTGGGTACGAAAAAATTATGCCCCAAAAAAATGTGGGTGCGAAAAAAAATTTGGGTATGAAAAAAAATTGGGTACGAAAAAACGAAAAAAAATTGGGTACGATAAAAAATTTGGTACGAAAAAACTGGGTACGAAAAATTTTGGGTACGAAGAAAAATTAGGTATGATTTTTTTTATTAGGAAATATGGGGTACCTGTAAGTATACCGGGGAATCATATCATTTGAAAATCGGTGTACGGTGAAGTATACTTCAAAGTACCCGGGGTACGGGGAAGTAGTACCCGTTGGGAACTTGACCCATTCAGCCTAAGTACCGGTACATAGATTGTTAAAGATAAAAAATTAAGGGACGAAAAAAAATTTGGGTACGAAAAAAATGGGGTTAGAAAAAAATGGGTACAAAAAAATGGGTACGAAAAATTTTGGGTACGAAAAAGATGTTGGGTGTCTGGGTCCTGTTCCGAACCTCTCGATAAATTTGAAAGAGGACGGGAACCAAGCCGCCTTTACCTTTATCAATGATAGTCAGCGAGCTATGCCGATTGAGAAAATTTAGCTAACTCAATCGGACTGGTTCGGTCTTTTACATAGGTCGCCATTGTGAAGACTTTTTCACGGTATGATAACTTAGACGAGCTGCTTCGCTGAAGCAGCCTCGTCAAAAATCTCTTCAGTTCTTTAATGTTTGCTGAAGAGTTTCAACAATTAATTTTAAATAAGTGAAGATTTGATTAAAATCAAGTTCTTTATATATTAATTACATTACCATCTTATTTATATTCACAACTTCATAAATTCAGTTCAAATATCGAGCGTGACGCTATCACCGTCGTTTGACACTGTACGGGTTGTTGAAAACTTTACCCATACATTCGTTTGTCGAACTGCATGGGGGAAACCTGCTGCGATGGTCACATGGTACAAATCATCTGAGACATCTGATGTTGCAATCACGACAGGAATACAATCTTCCCAAAGCAGACACAAAGATAGGACAATCCAGGTGACCAGTATCCTGACATACACAGCTTTGAGGGAAGACGCCGGCTACAGAGTGTTCTGTAGGGCAACAAATGGTGGTGATACCGTGCATTCAACTAGCAGGCCTCAACTGGACATAGTGTGTATGAATCTCTTTACAGTCTGACTATGGTTGTTATAAAGTGTGGGTATTTCGGAAAAAGATCATACTCAAACATGCATCGACATTGTTATTGTTGTAACACAAACGGCGAATAAGTATAGGTTGATATTTATGCCATTCACTACATGTTCCTGTAGATCCACCCACCGATGGTCCAGTTATAGAAGGTTTACCTGATGCTGGTGTATACACGATGATTCGTGGCTCGTCAAATCAGCAACGACTGACATGCTCTGTCACTGGAGGTAATCCACTGCCAACACTGTCCTGGAACTGCTATGTTGGTACACATAATGGTTCAAAGCAAGGTAACATTGTAACACGGACTGTGTACTGGACTGCTGGTGTGAATAAAGACTCAACCTGTACCTGCACTGCACTACACACTGAGACTAGCTGGACGAGGACTACGTCTGTTTCTGTCATTGTACTATGTAAGGTTAATATATTGCTTTTTGCATTGTGTGAAAAAAGTGTTATCTTCTAAATAATATATTCTTTTGGAATGTGTTACGTGAAATATTGATGAAGTGTGTTTTACTTTAAAACTTATTAATTGTGATTTTTTTTACAGACAGGAGTGCGATAATTGCATTCTATGTAAATCCTGCCCAACAGAATATGACCGCTGAAGCATCAGAAGGCAGTCCGCTCAAACTCACCTGTGTGACTGACAGTAATCCATTGGCTAACATTACTATGAAAAGAAATGGCGTAACGGTACAAGAAATGAGCTCTGTCAGACAGATAGAGTATATTAAACCAAACAGCTCCTGCGAGAATGACATGGGGGAATACTCGTGTTTGTCACAGAATGAACTGAATCAATCTCCAGAGATGAAGATTCTGCATTACTATGTGTTATGTAAGTATACAAGTAAACATCAAATTAAAAATAGTATCTATACATTTCCGAAAGCCTGTAGTATATAATATTCTAAGACATATATTCCCAAATTCTGATTATTTGTTTATATGTTTATATTTAATTGCAGGTAAACCGAGGCTATCTCCATTTGCAAAACTCATTGAAAACGTAACTGGTAGTCTACTCTCTTCTGTTGACTTTTCCGTTACGGTGGTCGCATATCCAGCGCCCGTTTATACTTGGCAGAAATTTGGTGAATCAGGCTGGAAAGACGTTAAACTCTCTGCAAGGATATCAATCTTTACGTCCGATGACCAGTCGCAATCAAATGTTAGCATTTCTAAGATCCAGGAGGCAGATTTTGGAAGCTATCGAGTACTAGCTAACAACTCACAAGGAGGGATATACATCATGCTTTACTTCTCCATGGCCTCATGTGAGTCTCCATGAATATCTTAATTATACCCGTTTTTTCGAATACCCGTAGGTATGATGATTTATATATGAACGTCCATTGTTTGCTCGATCATTCTGTCCAGAAACATGTTTTCACTATGAACTTACTAAATTATATTAAAAGGCGCATTCATATTGCGTTAAGTTATAACAAACAGAATTATCATTTCTAAGATAACTTGTTCGAAATCTTTATAATTAACAATTTTACCAAATACTGAAGGAATTTATTTTGCAGAGTCCGATACCAATTAACACAGGCGAAACACTACGTTACTGTGCCATATTGAAACACATATAACTTTATACAGATTTAAATATAGCTTTCATGTTTATTGCTTTGTAAAGCATAGTGAATTGTCTCCCTCGGGTATGCGTCCTACCGCATTTTGGATCCATTTGTTAAAGTCAATTTGTGGTTTACAGAACGTAATACAGAAATTGTAGCTTTACGAAAAGCCTGTGGTTAGTTAATATAATTTATATCAATGATATCATGACTAATCATTGATATAATGACTTATCAGTTCTTTGGTTACAGCTAGACCCGACACGCCAAGATACTTCTTTTACACACAACCCCTGCATCCTCAAGATACAGCAATGTTTTATTGGCTTACTGGCTACAACGGAGGCTTCATGCAAACATTGTACATCGAATACAAACAAATTGAGTTTCCGAGATGGGATCGAGTGTCTGTTGTTGAAGATAAATCTGTGCTTCTGATGAACTTCACAGTCGAAAATTTAAGTCCAGCAACAGACTATCAAGCGCGGATATATGCAATAAACAAGATCGGAATATCAGATATTAGTGATACTATTACATTTACAACACTAGGTATAGAAGAAGTTCCTTAGTGTGAACGTTGTTTGAATCAAGAACCTTTAATAACTACACTTATTCACTGACGCTATTTACAATAAAGCGAGCAATACAATATAAAAAGATGCATATTATATAACACTTATTTTTCAGACAGCAAAACATGTGCTACTCAGAGAGCGGTGTCCCAAATAGGGTCAATCGTTGCTGGAGTTGTGCCGGGGATTATTCTTGTTGGCGTCATTGCAGTGTTGGTTTACTTGCGTCTGACTTACCAATGCACGAAGAAGGGTTCGTTTAAATGATTTAAAATTTGAAATATGAAATGCTTACCTCTTGTTCCCGTAATGGTAAAGTGATAATTGTTTCATCTCGAAAAAATCTTCGGATGGATACATTTAATACTATCCATGTATTTGTATTTATATATTACCATAAATATATTTCTTGCTAAGGTGAAGAAAGCCGCGCAGCTGTTTACGAAGATGTGAGCGGCAAAAACGAAATAACAAAACGTGAGTTTACTTTCTTGTATTGTTATTGGAGTTGATTTTGAATAATTTAAACTGAACCTGCACCGTTGTACTGTAAGGCACATCTTTAAAGAGCTATGTTTTCACGTTGCATCTCGTTCGTTGGTGCTATGTAACTATATTTGTTAAACTTTAATATAAAAGTTGCGCTGTTAAATATATTGTATACCGATAATGTCAATCTCAGAATGCAAAACACGTCGTCTGTACACATTTTTTGCAGAAGCCTACGAAGGATTGCAGTCTGCTAATGCGTATGTATTATTAAATATAATAACATGTTTGGAACAAATAATATGTTTTTAAACGATAGTTTTAATAGTGTATTTATTGTTCAATCATATAACTTACTTACACGCTCTGTTTTAGTCTATTCTTCTTAAAAAGTGTATTCCTATGTCATTAACAATTAACGCATTTAAATGTATTGAAATCTACACTTAAACATACTATAATGCGGAATGTGTAAAAACTTTCATTTATTAAATATGTTTGCTTGGTTGGATCAAAAATAAAGAATTGCTTGCATGTAGCTGTTATTACAATGAAGTGTTACTGATAAATATAATCAGAAAAGTGTTGAAATCATCGCCCAAAACATGAAATAATTTATTTACTCGATGTATTAATTGAACTCGTGTTTTATGTTTAAAACAAGGAGCAAAACGTCAGATAAGGATAATCCGGAAAACGCCCCCAAAACACACTACGAGGCTCTTAGTAAGTAAAACGTTGCTAACATCTATTTTACCACATAGGTAATTGTATTACTGCTTATTAATCGTTGGGTCTAATTATATGTATTACGTATACATTAATTTACATGACAAGTGGAACGATTGTTATGACATAGTCATGATAGTATTTTGTATGTTCTCACATAACTAACATAACTATATTATATTTTAGCCCCCGACCAAAGGTGAGTGTATTGTTTATCTATTCTCATCACGTTTATATTACAGTTTATATAATTAGATACCGGGAAATACAACGTTGTTGGTGATCGAGTAGCAATTTTATCTTCCAGGATATTAGCTGATTATGCCACAACAAATATAAATAATGTTCTAATATACTAATAATACTAAGAATATAGTCACAACACCAAAATAGAAATATTGCTGACAAGCATAACATATAATTTTCAATATTGTTACAGAAATAACAATAGGTCATACGAAACAATAGCATTTTAAACATGTAAGACAATATAATATAGATCAGAGGCCTCTTTTTGCTAATTTTGCACACTAAAATAGTCTAAATGCCTCGTTAAATTATAAATACGTAATGTAATTAACTGTAGTTACCTACGTGTATACCATGTTTTTGAAGAAGTCGGATATAAACTAAAGTACAGTAAGTTTACTTTACTTGTCCTGTCTGGAGCAAACCTGTTGCAATCATATCCATTTCAAGCTTACAAATGACAGTCAACCTTTTAAGATTCGATATTGTGTAACTTCTAAGAAATATGGGCTTTAAATACTACCACGCAGATCTTATTTTACCAAAAGGCAGTAAATTGTGTGTACGTTTTTATGAGGTCGGCTTAAGACCTAACTTTATGATTCTTTATATTTAAATATGTTATATAAAGTAGTGCTTGAACTTGGATTAAAACACCAAACACTTCTCCTTTTTTGTGGAATCTCGTGTATTGTTTTATTAACTCTGAAACTTCTTTTAAGACCTACTGGTGAATATTCGTCACTTCAAATCCAACTATCTCGTGAAAGAAGGGTGAAACATAGTAAGACCTTGCGGACAAATGACATTGAAATGCAAGGTATACATCCCCTTTGTATGAACACTTTATAATAACATTTTACCCATTGGAGTTATAGGAAAGTATTAGCCAATGGAATTAAATATTAAACATTTATTGGTCACCCTTGCATGATTGCCTTTAAATAGCCGGTTGTTTTGTGTTTATTTTTTATAGATTTGATTTATCTTACTTTTTACACATCAAAGTGCGACATAGTGTAGTGCAATGTATTGTTTATACATTATGTATGCTATTAAATGCACGGACTTGACATCGCATAAGAGATGCATACGTTCTAATCATGTGTATACATGTAGTCATCTTAAATAATATTGTTTAACCATCTTTCGCTTTCAGAAGAGTCAGCCTATGAGAATACAAAAGAGACCTGATTTGAAGGAGGAATCAATACGCAAAAGTTCAACGAACAGTTTACAATATATAAATAATACCTCACAAGCAGTGTAAGCAGTGAGGCTGTACCGGGAAAGACATAATGCCGCGATTGTTTGATATAACGACGTTCATTTAGATGTTTAAATTAGTCAATTATTTATATGTATCTGCTTTCGGTTTTTATGTATATGTATAACGTATATCTTGCTATGCCCATGTTTATGACACATAAGGCAATAGAAATATGTTATCAACAAAACTATCATAATATTTGCACATTATAATTTTATTGTCTATAACAATCAACAAGGATGTCATCTGTATTGCTTTGTACAAAGCTGTTTAGTTAATCGTATACTCGTTGGTAAGCTATGTAATACAATTAGAGTACAAACTCCAACATATGTAAAGGTTATTTAGTAATATATATGTATATGGGATATGTAATATGTATTAATCACCAAAAGGAGATGGTAAACAAAAACTATCGAAACATTTACAAACTACTATCGATTAAAACCGATTATAATGATAAATTAGATATAATAATGTATTTGGTTACCTAAACGTCATATTTACTTGAGAGCACGTGTGACCAGTGCAACTGATTAAACTCAATTAGATGGCGTTATGCCCTATCAATTTAGAGTCCTATCGATTGACACCACAGATTCACTATTTATATCTATGCCGAGATCTAATGTTGTGTTCACATGTGGTGACCAAGTGATAGAATATGTAAATCAGTTTAAATATATGGGTTTAGTTTTGATAGTTTTGAATGAGTTTTTGGATATTGATGTTACTGCTAAGATGGTAGCTCAGAGTGCTAGTAAAGCTTTAGGTTTACTTATTGCCAAAGTTAATACAAAATTGGTGGTGTACCATACGATGTATTCACGAACTTTTACGACTCAGTTGTTTGGCCAGTCATTGCTTACGGGGCGGCTATATGGGGCATAAATCCTTTCCATGTGTAACAGCTGTCCAGAACAGGGCAATGCGGTTATATCTAGGAGTGGGGAAATACACCCCAAATCTTGGTGTTTCTGGAGAAATGGGTTGGACTCCAGTCCCTATCCGCAAAAGAAAAGTGGTGGCAAATTACTGGGCCCGTCTTTCCACTACCAATTCCTCTAGATTAATCAAGCGCATAGCACTATGGGCTAGCACCAAATCAGAAAGATGTAAAAATTGGTTTTTCTTTGTGCGAAAGCATCTATCTCATTGCAATCTTAAAAATCATTACGATTTTTCTAGACCTATATCCAAAGGTGTTATTGTTAAGGACATTGAACAGTTTATGTTAAATGAATATGAAGTAGATTGGCTACAAAGAATTAACTCTAGTAATGGTGTATCAGGTAGAGGTGGAAAGCTTAGAAGCTACTGTATATTTAAGCAGAACATTGGTGTTGATAAATATTGTAAGTTAATAATCCTTAAGAGTCATAGATCGGCCCTGTGTAAATTTAGGTGTGGCGTTGCTCCGATTCGCCTCGAGACAGGAAGGTATAAAGGTCTGCCTGCTGACAGACGCTTCTGTCCATTTTGTAGAGATAATACAATTGAAATTGAAAGTCATAAATTATTAGACTGTAGCATGTATAATAATATCAGAAAAAAAAATGAAAATGTCGAATAGCGATAAGCTGAAATCCCTTTTTATCAATGAAGGATTAACAAGAATCCTAGCCAAAACCTGCTTTTTAATGTAACAAAGAAGAAAATTTTACATATGTAAATAAGTAGTAGTGTTGCATGTTTTAGGTAAGTAGCAGCGATAGTATATTTATTATCTTTGATATATCATGTACTTGTGTAAAATAAGAAATTCTAGTCATAAGTTGATAGTATATTGAGTGTCTTTGTGTATAGATTCTATTATATAGGATTACAGATGATCAATTCTCGCTCAATTATAGTTCTTTAGGCTTTAATGAAATTAGTTGTTTACTGTATTATATAAATATCTCCTATTATTTTACCATCTGAAATAACTGTTTTATTAAAATACAGAAGGCCACTTTTAACCAGTCCACTTAGGATCTGATCCTAGCTGGTAGTCGCTCTTTTACATCATTTTTCACTATGCGCATTAGTGCCCTGTTTTACAATCACCAGTGTGTGATCAGCTTCAATATTTTATTGCAGGTGTTTAACAAAAGGTTAACAGGGGCAATCTGGTTTTATGATGCATATCAATGAAACATGGTTTTGTAAAAAAGGCAATAGTTTTAATCGTAAAAGTACACACTTAAAATGTCTATTATAAATCTATAAGATTGGCCATGCATGTTTGTAAATTGTGATATTTTATGTATTTTATTGTACATGTGATGGATTAGACAATTAACTTTGAAACTCTATTTATTTCTTAATAAAAGCATATTGTGGCGTTTATATGTGATAACATAACATGTCTATGCGCTTTAATCCGTTCTAATGTAAACACAAGCACAAAGAGTTAATATATATTTTTACAGGAATTTAAATATCATTACCTACCTTTTCGGTACTCAACATGTGTGAAATTATCGTTATAAATTTATGTTTGCAAGATTGCGTCTAAAATTACACAATAAATTAAGTTAGTCACAACTGTATGTTTGTACAGCTTTATACCTATCTTGACATGTATAACAATTATGATACCTGTTCAAATGCATGTACACACTAAATATCGTGAAATAAACATTACATATATAAAATTGTTGTCACTATTGTATATTATATAATAATGAATATGATTATAACTGGTTCATAAACAATGCCACTATCGATATGTCAACTAACATCTTATCTGAAGAAACCTTCGTATAAATTGCTGTGCCTTTAAAAGCGTGTACTAAATTAATGTAATTTACATTTCAACTACACGGAAGTATTCCTTGTTAAATAATTACGATCAATAGGCAGAAGTTCAATTACTCATTGAAGTGTGCTTTAACGTCTCATTTGCGGTCATTTATCATGTCTTAATCATTTAATACGAAAGGTTACTCTATTGGGTTCATGGGTTATTTTCTTACATACACAGAAACAGAACCCAGTTGTTTAACTTGATTTTTTCTGCCATGGTGATTTCCAGAACAAAAATCAGCGCGTGAAAAATTAAATCTGGCGCCCATAGTGTGTATTGGCTGTTGTTGTAGAGAAAGAGCGAGGATCCCGGTAAAACAATTGTTAAGGAATGAGTCATGTGTATGCAATTAACAACATATTTTGTTGATTATCCCATTAAGTGAGTTAAACAATAGTTTCAGCGATTTATCGCATCGTCTGGGGATGTTTCTGTTGAAACCGAAAGTAGATAGAGAAAGAGCAAGGTTCCCGGCCTGCGCGCGCATTTCAAAAAGCGAGCGGGGTGACAGCGATTTAATTATGGGTAATGACGCACTTCCGTTGCTTATTAAATGGCGAGTGCCCTACCTTGTCAATATCTATGTACATAGTCGAACTATCTTTTTTTAAAGAAGACGTTTTGTCGGAAGATTTTTATTGATTTCGTATGTGTATGCATTATAATAAACAACGGGTAACTAAAAAATAAATAAAGCATTGCCATCGAGCGCCTATGCGTTTGACGACGAATGTCATTCAGCTAGTAATATTGCCATTGCCACAAGTACAACAGTTCATATTGTAATGTTTAACCTCATAACAGTGTGCTGCAAGTTAAAATAGACAGCTGGAGTTGAAATACAATTTAACTGAACATTCAATTAAAAGTTAATCTGTGTTGTTCATTTTCTTGCAATAAATGCTGCTGTTTGACAACACTTGTGTCAGTTAATCACAGTTTTGATAACATTTTGTATATAGTTTGGAGTTTTGTAACATAAGAAGTCAATGGGAGCAATCGTTGCTCTCCTGATATCGTTTCTGGAGTTTCATTGTTTGCTATATTCAATATATATTATGATAACGATATTTTCAGCAAAACGAGTAAGATATTTTTCCGAACAATATTTGTGTGATAAAACGAGGCAATTATTTTGAAGTAAATTAAACAACACAAAAAGAAATCATTGATAGTATAATGTATATCGTCGTTTTCGCCTTTTCGATTTTGATTTTACTTTTTACTATGCTAACTTACACATGTCATCGATGGTTCTAAGGCTATGAAGAGGTATAAAATGAGATACTTTCAAATGATATATATACTTCGTTTCATTTTGCTGCACAGCACGTTTACTATACGGTCATTAATTAAAGACGCTGTTATCCACATCCCCCAACAATACCATACTGGTACAAACAACTCTGGTTGATTTCCTCTACCAATTGTGCCAATCAGATAGGGTTTGTGACTTTGAAAAGATTTGAATTGTATCAGTTTGACTTGTACCTTTACATAATTTTCCCCAAATCTAGCAAGTTTCAGACTAAATGTTTTAATATATAACTACAAGATACGCACATTTATCTTTTAAACAACTTGTGATTGCTTTTTTTGAATATACAACCATCACCGTTTTTCGCCAAGCTGATTATAAACAAAGGTTTTCTCATTAAACACGCAGAAAAAATCCATATCAAGGACATCGACATAAATAATCTACTGTCTAATATATATGTAATTACCTTTATATTCCTTCATTCTAAAACTATTAACAACAAAAATAGACATATCCTAAATGAACTACATTTTGTTAACTCAAACACCTCTAATTTTGCACACACTAACAATTCGACCTCTTTTATATACCAATATCATTTCATTCAAATAATCACAAATGAAATGGTTTGTGAAATGAAACGGATATCGAATTTTTACGTTGGTTTGTACCCCCAGAGATGTATTTTTTCCCTAAAATCTTTCACATTTGGAGACAATACTTTCGAGCTTAAAACATTTTTTACAACGTGTTGATGCTACTATTTGGAAAGTGTTTTTTTTAATTGATATACATGTATTATTGATTTTAATCCACGAGTGATCACGCAAATTACAGTCGAAACCCCATGGCTCGCACTCGCTTGGCATACATTTCCGGTTGGCTCGCACTCTTTACGAAGCTCCGACTTTTAATTGCTTTTTATTCATATTTTATTTATGTCTGATGGCTCGAATTCGCGACGGTCGAATTATCGGATGGCTCGAACTGTTTTTACAGTCCCGGTAACACTTTTCCGTTGTTGGGATCGAACTCGCTTCGGGTCGCATAAAGCTGTTAATCGATTAGACGCACTTGATTAATGCACGTCATTATTGCACACTGTCATCGATTCAGTCGTGTATTTATTTGAGTAAATGATGACATTTTTGTATACAATCTGGCGGTTTTGTAGATGAAGTATTATTTTTGCTGGAACGACCGCTTCACAACATGTAAAATGTCAACTTGATTGAATCGAACACTTTTTAATTCAAAAGGAGACAGTAGTACGGATTTTAGGCAGTATGAAAACTCTTCAACTAGAGAGGTAAATCTTAAGCAGATGTATCTTAGTAAACAGAAGTACATTGAAAATCGGTTGGCTGGAATTCCGGATGGCTCGAACTATTGTTGTCGGTCGCAGCGAGTTCGAGGCATCGGGTTTTGAATGTAATATCATCGCGGCTTCTTGTAATTAAGGTACATTATTTCTTCGCATCCCCTGATTTCCCAGGATTTCGCACTCACTAATATCTTAACTCCCGTCAGAAACACATTGAGTCCTTGGCTCTGAATTAAATGCGACATTGCCCATTTCTGTGGTCTCAAAAATTTCCAGAATGTTGCCGACGGCTTTTGGGGCGCTGTCATTACAGTGTTGTCAAAAGGCCGCATTTACACCTAAACCGGTAATTGAAGCTAGCGTTTTCGATGACCATGGCTTCTTGAGACAGGGGATGATACGGACAAAGGGTCGAAAACTTCCTTCAAACACGCTTGGTTTATAGTAACAGAACAGAACAGAACAAATATTTTATTTCACTTAAGCATATAACAGCTCATCGTGATGATTCAGAATAATACATGCATGCGTGAAAATTGTTCGAAATCAATATATAAATAATCAAAGCACAAATAACTAATAACAGATTTGTATTATACAATACAAGTTTACCAAAATGTTAACTAATTATCCGATAGGTGAAAACAAGTATGTGTGAGAGTGTTTTGTGTTAATATAAACACTGCTCTTATTTTGACATATAAACAACATGTGTACCGAAAACAGTGGTAACAGGCAACACAATATATGCATTCAGTTAATTATAAAATATACTCAAATGAGAAAATAGACGTTGAGTCAGGTAAAAATAAAATTATCTCTTTTTTTAAAGCATATTAAACAGTAAATAGCTAACTTCCTAAGCGTTCCTTTATTATTACTATTCAGAAGTGTCAAAAATTTGTGCATACTTGGTCTAACTGAGAAGTAGGATGATATATATTTGTGTATGCTAACCAATAACATAGCTTGCTTAATACGATATTAACGATCTCAAATTCTAAATAGCTGTATGCGGAAAAAAACGTTTATGTGTTTCCGCTAAACCGACCGACCCTAATTTTTGGTTCCGACCATACGCTTTTTTAGCATTCAAGCCTTGGCTTTCAATCTTGTTTGCCTGATTTGCGGATATTCGGTAAATTAACCCATGTATTTGCGTTCATGATTGCTAAATTCGATAACATAATATATTAACTTAACTTAATAATGTACAATAAAGATTTTGAAGATTTCTGCATATATTATTTAAGTTGAAAATAATACGTGTATAATAAAAACGTTCACAAAACAAATGTTTTGCCGATCAATTAACCATATTTTTTTGGAGAAGTGGAAAAATTAACTTTTTTGTAAGCCTTACTTTTATTGGTGACCTTACTAATTAATTTATAGGCATAGTTGTACATGTAAATAAATTACCGTTGTATTTTGATAGCGATATGCCAAGTGCATGGGGAGAAAAATTGATAAATTATTAACTTGCTAAATATTCAACATCAATTAAATTTAATTATATTATGTAATGACAATCATTATGAATTTTGGTGACTTATAAATTGACGAAAATATAATTGTTCAAATTAAATTATACATCAATATTTTTTTTCAACGTTTATTCTTTGACGAGCAGCATGCGTCAATGCAAGCACTATTTTTTCTTATAATACTGATACTAGTAATATTGTTTTCAATCGTTTGTGCTTTCGAACCTTTAAAATTACAAAACACGACACGTGCGTCCATTGACAAATGTAAGGATTTTTTTACCAATAGTGTAACTCGTACGTCTTTCAAGCAGTGAATAACTTTGAATGATCTTTCTATGAATCTATCATCGAACAGACTTGAGACGGACTTAGCAAAGACGCGATGCACGTGGCACCTGGGAATTCAATTTCCGGTTGCTAACAATCCGGTCAATATTCTTTCAATGCAGTTTATTGAAGCAAGTTTACGTGCACCGATGCAGATAACACAAGCAAATAATTAAATGTTTAAAATGAGTCATTTTGTGTGTTATTTACAGTCTTATTTTTTTTACAACAATTGTCACGATATTCTCGGTAATAAAATATTGATCGCATTTTTTAAATAGTAAATAAACATAATAAAAAACATCACGGAGATCAAATGTGCTTATTGCTCTCGGTGCTTAACGTTTATTTGAATGGTTAAACGTTCGCTATGTTCAAAGCAAGATGGCGTAAAGGCCATTGGTTGCTCCCATGAGACATATAGGAAAAACCTGTCATGTTCAAATTGTTTGATGTTTGTAAAATAACTGTGGTTTATATCTATAATTTTTTCCTCTGTTTGACATTGATCTTAAATTGTCTGATACAAATTAAAGTTTTCTGAAAAAGACAAAAGGACACTACAGCGACAATTTCGACATGTGTCTCTCTGTGTGTCGTACTGAGGGGTATATTAATCGTTTTGGCGTATAGTGGTGAACTTAAAACCCGCCAACACACCACAACGACTTAGCAGAAATAGACAACCATTACAAATGGGTTTTCACACGAACATTTAACGCACTAATCAGTTTCAAACATAGTGATTTTATCGCATATCAAGAAATTGTGAAACTTATATAATATCGCAGTTTACGAAAAACTAATTTTCAGTTAATGATTGGGTAATTTAAATTCTTCATTGCGAAATTGGCTTAAAATTCGCATGCACAGCTACACAGTTAACGATTGTAACCTCAAAATGAAATGGTGAATCCCTGATGTCTCAGTGCACATGCGGATTACCTGGTATCGTTACAAACGTGACAAAGCAAGAAATCATACTTAAAATAACTCCGTTGTATGTACGCTGATTTTATATATTTGTTTTATTTCATTTGTGTCGATATTTCCAAATAGGCCTTCCCAATTGAAATGTGTTCATTTACCCATATTTTTCGTTTAAGCTCAATAGCTTCAAATTTATTTTACTTTAAATGAAATTGAATATTTCTATTTCTGATATTTGTTTAACTCCCATTAAGAACGTCAAATCTGTCTTTAAGCCGTCACGCCTAAACTGACCAATCTGATCATTATCTGCTTACATGTCATTATGGGATTGGAGTTTTGAGCATTCTGTTGTGTTCATAGAAAATCCTTCATGCGTTCAATGGGGATTTGACATTAAATGACGTCCCAATAAATTCAGTGTCTTCAAACAGATGGCTAATGTCTTAAATACCGAGAACAATAATTATGGATTTCGATTTCAGATAATTTATGAATGGTTTCAATACCATAAAATGTCACAGATAGCAGACGTCCCGATGAAAATGTATCATGCATTGATATAAGATGATAATTTAAGTAATACAACTGACTTTCGGATCAAACGAAATGCACATTTTGATGATGATTTAATATATATTGTAATTGTATAATTCGACTAATCTACATTTTTCAACTTATGGTTTAAATCAATACATAAAGGTTAATTAAAACCATCCGTTCTTAGTCAGCAGTGTAATTTAGTGTTAAACTCAACTATAAATCTTCCTTCAATGGTACAATTTCATACTTATTTACAGAGTAGTTCTTAATATTTGTTTTCGAAAAAGATTAACGTATCAAATGGCATTGAATCTTAAATGAATATTACACAGCTGACATCATGGTCCTCACAATCGTGTCGCGCATGCGTTGTAGCAGTATCTTTCAGTTGTATCCGAATGAGCCATCTGAACATCTGTGCATCAGATCCTCACATCGCCGGAAAATGAGACACTTTGAAAATATATTTGTACCAGGTTGTGCTACAATTTTGGAAACAACAACACACAAATCTTGCAGGACAACAAAGCTGACCAATTAAAAACCCTTAAAAAATCACAAACCGTATCAATCACAATAATTATATATTACATTCATAAAATGGGTTAGATTTGTTTGTTCCTACGGATAAGATGGGCTTTGTTTACAACGTATAAAGATCCTGATTACCACTTTATAACCAGGCTGCAATGTCTCTATTATTCTTAAGGAAATCTGACTTAAGACCTTATCGAAACTATTACTCAAAATAATGCTACAATACAATATAAGGTGACCATCTGACTAAAGAATTCGGCATAAATTGTATAATTTGTATTCAAAACGATGTATATCGAACAGTGTTGCAAAGTTGAACGTGTAAACTTAATTAAATATAAGTAAAACAGATGCGTAAAATGTCAAGACACAGGACCGGAGTTTCAAAACTTGCAAGAGCCGAACAAATGCGTCTAATGAATCATTGTTGAGTAGGTTAATCTAAAAGTTTGGAGAAAAACGGTCTTCTGTGAATATAAGTGCAAATACTCGTCAACAATATTTTGCTCAAGAATCATGCATTCAATTAATGTTCAAATGAAATAAATATATATAAAATAAACGATATTATAGTACAACTTGTTCTAACCGATGTATTTATTAAGAATTCGCACATTTAAAAGTAATAAAACTACAGCAGATTTATTTACCTCAATATCTTGTTCAAAATACTTCGTAAAACATCAACACTTGCCTCAGAAGAATCTGTTTTCATATATACATGTACATTTATAGTTCGCCACTGTATAATTAAAGATTGTGTTTAATATTTGCTTTACGGAATATATTTGTAAAAAGGTATGAATATAACAACAAAAACAAACACAGTTTGCCAACCAGTTCCGGATAATCAGCAGTTCCGATTAATATGTATTTAATTTTTCATAAATCCCCAATAAAAACAAAATGATAAGTGTCTAAGGTATACATTAGGTAAAGGAATAAATTAACATTTTTTTAGCAAGAAAGCTTTTGTATTATGATTTCAGGGGGGATAAATGCAGCATAAAGTTAACCGGAACTGATTGAATGAGTTATGTTTTGAAACGTGCATATGGATATAGAAGGCTTTATTATTTTCAAAAAAACGTTTTGCTGATTGAAAACAAATGCCATGACAATGTTTTGAAATACACTTCTGTAAAATTGAATGATTTATAATAAATTTCCGAAGGGTGAAGTTTAATTGGCTTTTTTTGACAAAAAATTGCCTATGCCGTCTGGCCTTACCTGATATCATACAAAATTTAACCCTTTATTTTTACATGTTCTCACATTGACACTAAATCCCGAAAGAAATTATTGTGGTCAAAAGAATTTAAGTTTTTTGCCGGGTGATTCTAAACTGGTTGACTGACTGTAAAAGAAAAGAAGCTCTATACTATAACCATTACACATTTGGAAAACATTATTGTGATCTATCTTTAATGGTTTTGCCTTGCTTTACGCTTTATATATATATAAAATAAACATACCCAATTCGTTACTTCAATAAAAAAAACGCTCATAAATAATTCTTCAGACGAAGGCACTTCTACGTTTAGAAAATGCAATTCATCTGCATGCCCCTTTCGTGGACAAATAAAACCTCCCTTGATGCCGAGATGGGGAATAAAGCGACGAAAAATGCAATTAGAAAATTGGACAGGGGCCTGTGTAAATAACGTCAAGCAAACAACTGACACCAGCGCATCATCGGAAAAAAACGGTCTGCGTTTCAAAGACAGAAAATGGCTTCATGGGGAATGCCTTTTTTGTCAGCTTGGACCTGCTACTCAAACTTATCGTTCGTAACGCGCTAAGGTTAGCTTTAACCCAAACGGTTCAATGAACGTTACCTTATATAAGTCTAACTTACATGAGGATTATGATTATTCGTTCATTGTTTTTAATAATGTTTGCGCACATAAAGACAATGATTGAAATTTTAACGATAGCGAGCGCAAAAGTTTAATTTGTTTATCAGAAGTTGCAATGCTACTTATTATTGCTTTGGGTTATATATAACAATATACCACAAATGCCCGTATTATTATAACAATTATTCGAGCCAGTCGTCGTTAAGTACACTTGTAAATGTATTATACACGATTTTTTAATTTGTGTCCATTTATAAGTCTTGCGGTTTAATTCTGGGAAAGATTAAAATTATAAATCCTATCCAGTCTTAAGTGCCATGTGTCAATGGACTTTAGAGCCATTAGTGTTCGTTTTTGTAATTATATAAGAGCTAATGAACGCATTAGCAGTGTTTGCCAGTTCACTAATGCACACCTTCACTATAATCTTAATTATTTTAACTATACTGTGTCAAGACGTAATAAGCAGTATGCACGAGTGCTATTGAATGAGCATTCATACAAACTAATTGTTATCAGAATAGCAAGAATTGGATTAAAAGAGATTATTCTTTGTCAAGAAGTTATTTGGCTGTTTTTATCTTTTACCGCGCAATGGCTGCCAACAAACGTGGGTGAAGCATTTAAGCATATTTTTAAATGTTGATTTATTATGTAAAAAACGTATTGTTGAACGTAAATTTGACGACGAAATATATGAATTCCCTTTAAACGGTAATGAATTATCCTTATACATAATTTTGATTGTGTTTCAAATTACAAAGAAAAAAAATCAAATCACAAAATTTACGAAGTGGTCCGTAGTATAAGCAGGCGCAAGGACACGCAATTATTGTGCTTTTTCATTCTTTTGAGCGGCGATTTTGAGTTGGTGATTCGGGCTGACATTTTGCATTTTGTTTACGAAATATAAGAGGGCTGAGGATAAGCTCTAAAATATTAGTACTACAGACTTCAAAACGTTGTTTACTGTAGATGACAACAAAACGGCGTATATGTTCAAAATCACATCATTTACATCCAATGGATACAAGTAGACAATTGATTATTTGTCAGATGTGGTGTCTTTTAAACCAATACTGAATCCATTGAATTTATTTTGCGACCAAATGCAAATATGTAGTTTTATTTATTTCAGTGTAAATAAAGGGAAAACAATAAAGCAAAAAACAGGGGCCAGCGAGAATTGGCATGTGCGATTATATACAACCGTTGGGATAGTCAGCACTTGCAAAATAACATAGTTTCACCACTCTGACGCCACTGCATGGAAATCATTAACGTAGATAGATATGCTTTATCCGGGAAAAAGAAAATATGCCATATATAACACAATACAAAGAAATATATAACTGGTTGATGATGAGGCATGTTACATCACATGGTAAATTTAAGATACAGCGATATTGTGTTTTGATAATAAAACACGTTTGGAAGAAATGGGAGGATAAACTCTAACCTTTATCTGTCTTAGACCAGAGATGGGGTTCGTATATTATGACTCGTACGTGATGTTTCGACCATTTTATCCTTACCTTTTCCACAGTTATCAGCTGTTATTATTGGGATTCACATGACGCCAATGTCATTTTGATATCTCCCTGAAATTTCCCGCGAGTTTTGCTTAATCAACGGGAAAGTCGCATCTATCAAGAGTCGTTGATATATGTTTACCTCTTGGATACGCGCATCACATTCGTGTCGAAATTATTTGCACTTTTCTCACATAGAATACGAAAAATTTCGCACATATAATACGAATGTATTTTCCATGTCACATCGGTGTGCACGTAAAATGCTTGGGTCTTTATCAAAACAAAAAGAAAATTTCAATGAACCTTCATTTGTTCACTAATGATTCAATACTTGTGATACACATATAGTTGATACAAAAACCACTAATTAGCATTCATTTATTTATAGGCATGTTAATACTATGCTAACACAATGCGTGCTGCTATCATAATTTTAACGTAAATCAAGCTGGATGTTTGCCATTCGCTTTAGGCATTATCAACTTCACATAAGAACGTCAACATTATTTGACAAAGAAAAACAAAACATAGAACATCATCAGCATCAACAACAACATATTCATTTATAGCACTCGCATGTGATTATATGCATCCAATTAATTTAAGGTACAGATTACTAGCGTTTGTTCTTTTACAATTTATTTCGATACTATGACCTAATACGAAATAGAGAAGTATGAATACACGTCATCGAAGCGAGTCATAAAAGGGCACAGGCGCACTAGCTAGTTTTGTCATTGAATAATTAATGCCTTACAAATTGATTACAACGCCATTGTGTCGTTAACAATGTACTCATGGGTATTCCATGTAATGTTCACTGTTGTGTTGGTATCGTATGCCATTTCAATATCTCTGATCTGAAACATATGAGGTCTTTATTTTAACTTCATGGATTAATCGACAAAGGTATGTATTGGTCGATTCCAGAGTTTTGGAAACAAGTAAACTGTTATGCACAAGTAAAAGTAGGTTTTCCTTCTCACAGTGTATTAAGTCAGTCGGTTGTAAATAAAGGTATGCTTTATAACTGTCAGCAAAACATGTATTCTCAGAAATGCTAATAAGAGTTTATACGATTTGTGTAATATTTGTTTAATAGATTTGTCGTTGATGAATAAAAGGAGTCAACGAGAAGTGGTACCGCAAAATAAACGAGATTGGAGATCAATTCAATTGCAAATAGTTATATTTTGTTAAGTCGAAACCGACTCATGTACACAAAAATGTTTGTTTTAATTTGGTATCCCCACTAAAACATATTTGAAGCTGATGAATAAAAAAACATTAAAATATACGCTCAGAAGAAGTGGTATCAGAAAATCAACAAACACAAAAGATAACAATTACAAGTTAATTTCGCCTGTACAGTAAAACAAGTAATACATTTTTATGTGCATACGTTTTCATCCGACACGTTTTGGTTCTTCAACAAATAGACAAGTAAACATATCGACTCGAATGAAACGTGGTCGTTTATCAATTTTGTTGAAGTACACATTAGTTTATTTATGGTATCCTTATAATATGTTCAATATATTTTATTTAAAGTTCATCGTTCATATTCTGGTAATGATGTAATCGTTTAAGACTAAGAAGCTATATTTAACTTCGTATGTAATCGCTTTCACCGTTTCATTTGGTTCCATCATTTTACAAGTCGATGGTGTGCAAGTATACGTCATCATTATGTATCAAGTTGATCTATAAACGTATGTATCATCAGGAATGATCAAATAACTTGTTTTCCAAAGTAAAGTCTTTTTCAGTCAGTATATTACTCATATACATTACAATGTCGCCCATTTATAAATATTATATCATGTAAGGTATTCGCAAATGGATGAATTATGATATCCTAGAAACATATGTCCTCAAATAGGAATATCATTTATCATAATTGTTTAGACGATTGCCTTAAGGGAAATATATTATTACATATTGCAAATATCAAATTTCAGGTCAAAGACGGCTGTATTTGCATATATATTGAATATTATTCCCACCGAGCTAAATTGTCTTCATTATATACGCCCGCTGACAAATTGATTGAAATACATCACTGACAGAGAACAGGGATTTTAATTGAAGCACACGTCTACTCTTTAATGCAAGCATTATTGCAAATTATCAACCTTGCATCATTTTGATGAAAACGTTACACCTTGACCTACTATTTTGTTTATCAAACAAATGTTGTTGTTTTAGATTTCATTTTCACTTCAATTTATGCATATCATAATTTGCAAAGCATTGTGAAGCGTTTTAATAATATGCATCAACAATGTTTTGTTTTTTATTTGATAACGGAAAAGTTCAAATCTATTGCAGTCCCTGGAAGACACACAATTTTAAACAATATACATAGATGAAAATAGTCGAACATTGTATAAATACGGGAATTCGGTATTTGTTTAATTGCAAAAAGACTATTGTGGTCCAATTATTTCTTTATTAAAAGTACCGTTAAATTGCAAGCATCTCTTGAACTGAATTATGTACACATATATACATGTACATGTCTTATATAAAATGTATGTACACGTGAAATGTATGCTTACGAACTAATAATTTTCATCTTATTCCATGGTGTAATTATATGGTATACTTTATATAAATCATAACAAACATAAAATCAACAAAACTGCAGTGTGTTGCTAGAGTCATGATCATTATTTATAAGTGAAACAAAGAAAGCATGTCCCTAACTATGTGAGACGGTCACGACTGTAATAAAACAATACTCCAAAACGTCCATACACGTGTTTGTGATTATAAAAAGAGCTATAATGGAGGATCGAAAATAATCAACAGCATTATATACATCGTTCGACAGATATTTACGATATCGGGTTGATCAACATTTCCAAAGAGCTGAATGTGTATGATATAGAAGGTTTAAGCAAGGTTTAAATGATTATCTGGTAAATATGGCCGTTTTGGTTAACAGGTTTTAAAAGCGCTATATTTACATTCAGGTGTTTATTTGTTGCGTGGATATGTAGTTGCAATAATCCAATTCCCAGCTATTGACCCTCCGAGTCGCTTAGAGTTGCAACTTATAACTGCTTTAATCATGTAAACTTGCTTTTTATGGCATAAATAAACACAAACAGAGCATAAATATACTACTCAAAATTTGCCTTAACCCAAGGATCACTTTTTATAGTATGTTTAATTTGAAGTTCACCCCTAGCTAGATTCAGCAAGCGTCATACATCAATGATAAATCAATACAAACAAATAAAATAAAAAAACACACATTATAATATCAAAACCTGCAAAATAACAATTTAAATTAAATTAAATAAAATTGAAGATAATGTGAAAATAAAAAGTGATCCTTAGCAAATTTTGAGTAGTATATATTACTTATACGCACATTAAAACACCTAACGTAGTGTGATGTAACCGCATAATCATGAATTAATCCAAAGTTTCATACACAACAAAGGTTCCTGAAAATGTTTTTTGTGTAATTGACATTGCCGAGAATTTGAAAATGCGCTATCGACTTTCTCCGGAATCCTCCGCGAGAAAAATCTCGTGTCTAATCAACCAATCGGAATACATCGACTATCTCCGGAACCTCCATAAGATACATCAAATCGTCAATTCAAAACTGCGTCTTTCTTTTTTTATCAAGTTTTTATTTTGAGTATTTCTCCACAAATGACACGCAAATTGGTGTCGATGGTAACTGGTATTATCTTTGGTACGATGTAATAGGTTGATTGAACTCGATCTTATAGACATACGTTAGGCATAACTCGTTTATGTGAAAAAGAAGCTTTAATAAAAAAAAAATCTTAGCTGTAAGCATGCACTCACTAAAGCTCAGAGCATTCAAAAAGAACTACATATGGTGAATTTCGACAATGAGTAAATCCGTTCCGTTTCATGTTGACAAGTTGTTTTTTGAGGGAAAGTTTGTCAGAATAAAGATAAAAAGACTGTGACACGGATATTTTTTATGTCCTGTGAAAATCACATGATACTTATGTATGGCTTTTGTGCGTTTAAACCACTTCTTGATTTAGGTACCATTGTTCAACATAACACTTCTTTTGCTTTTCTAGAAAGATGATATTGATGGTAAGTTTGAACGATGTATTGTTACCTGGTTTAATATACCTTTTCACCAACTTAGCGAGCGTAGACTTTTATAAGAACAAGATATATTTTTGGTGTTCATTGTTCAAAAGTGAAAAGTACTCGATAGTATTTTATTCAAGTTTATTATTATGCTAATACGCTAATACAAACACACGTATGTACCGGTTAGGCATGTCTCTTCTCGAAGATAACAAAATTGATTCGAGCACTGTTACATGTGGAAACAGGAATGATACGCATCAATATGAAGCCTGTGTAACAAATTCACGCAGTTGAAGCAACGGAGGATCTTGATTTGTGAGTTCGAACTCCAGCCCGGCAAATTGTGTGCTGATCGGTTATTGAAGAATTCCACTCATTTTTACCCCAACCACAAGTAGGCCAGTTTTTAAGTATTTGATCATATATAATTAGCACTCGTTTGGCTTAATTTGTCCTGAACAAGTAGATTAACTTACCAGATGTTCATGAGAAAATAATTTTCAATATGACTAACAATTCAAACAAAACATCAAGCAAACCAATGTTCCTTCTCACTCACATTTCACGAAATAAATTGCTTGTAAAACTGCCTTACATTATTGCCCAATGCATTTGCTACCTCACATATGAACCTGCAATCCAAAAGTAAGGTATACATGTATATGTTAAGGTTAAGATTTTGTTTTAATCATATTTAGTGTAGCGGAAATAAACGTCTCAGGAAATGGATTTTTTTTTTATTCAAATGCATACGCAATTTATATTTTCTCTTTTACCGTTTTCTTAGAATAACAGAGGCTGAACCATTATTGGCACCAACTGTTTGAATAATATTCTTAGCATCTGGATAGGCAGAAAGGCTGAGAAAGGTCCCAGCTTGAACAGACATTTGATGGATGTTCGTCGTTTCGTTGTGAGAAAAAGTTGTAAATGCACACGTGTGTTGTAAGCATTCTAAATAAGCACATGTGCTTTGTATATCATATATGCGCGCAAGTACTTATTGTACACGAACCTACATAACTATTGTCAAATTGCCCATTCACAAATGCGTAATACATATAAGGTCTAGGAACACAATTGCTTGATTTATAGCAAACGATTTGGTAGCATGTTCAATGTGTAGGCATCGTCATTACATAACATGTCATGTTCTAAATAAGTCAGTGTCTACGTACGTTTTTCACTAAAACCTAATCAATTTTGTTGAGTTTGATATATATGCATTGTTTTATAACTTTCCTTACATTAATCGTGCGCAAATTTGTAATCCTACATTTAAACATAGTTGCGTTCAGATATAAAGTCCAAACTTTTAAGAACACTTATAGTTAGCTTGCAATTATTGCGGGTTTACTCTTCAGTGTCTCAACAGCTGATGTTATTTACAGAATAAAATCAGCCCCACCCGTTCTATTTTGAAAAGAATAACGGCGTTAATGCAACTGGAAGATGTTGCAGGAAACACCCATACCTTCTGCAAGGTTTATATGTTTACAATCCACTTACATTTATTTGGCAAAATTGGATTTGTTTTTTACTAAAAAAATCCGCACATATTCCGTACATTGTAATAAACCTATAACGTGTTTCACGTACATGCAATTGAATGTGTTTTACTTGAGGCGGTCGGTTAACATGTGCATCAAAAGGGTTCTTCTTGAAAAGCATAATCTGAATTTATGTGTAATTGACATGAGCATTCAAAATCACAATATATCAAAATAATATAAAACAGCATGACTATCGGTAGGATAGCTTATATTCCGATGAACAATTTAAACATGTACTTTGTTTATCTTTCCAATCTTTTCCAGTTTATTGTTCGAGTATTTGAGACATTTTGTTCTGTGAACGAGACGCATTTTACGCGAACTGTTTGCGGTTAATGGAACTTACCAAACATTGTGTTGACATCGCAATAAATATCACGACAATTAAGCGTCAATACCGTTGAAGAAGCATTGAATTCGACACGGATATCATGATATTTAATGGAAGTCCCGAAATGAAAAGTCCCATTTCGTCCATTATGTATTAAATTATTTATAAGTTCCAACGAGAACGCTGCCTTCATAGGCATTGTTGTGTATTATGTTTCGGTTCTAAATTTATGTTGCATTCGTTTGCTTTGAAGCATGTGAACATTTTGCTCTACGCTCATTTTGCCTTCGTAGGCTCTGTTTTTATGTGATCTTTGGATTTCATGCTTATGTTGCCTTCATAGGTTTTGTTGTTTGTAATATTTGGGTTCCACGTTTATCTGACCTGCATTGGGTTTGATGTATTAACAAATTGGGTTCCACGTTTATGCTGCGTTTTAGGTTTTGTAGTGCGAGCTATTTGGTTTCTATGTTTATGTTGCTTTCATAGCCTTTGTTTCGTATCCTCCTATATACAATTACGTATCGCATAATCGTATGAAAATCATGGAAATAGACAAGTAAAGGTAACTGATGTCAATGTGAATATAAACGGGTCTGTATTTAACGTTCTACGTCTACACTCACAATTTTATAAATAGTGCATATAATACATTTAGAAATGTTTTTCTCCCATATATTCTTATTCAAAGTGTAATGAACTGTTGTTTAACGACATTATTCTTAATGATATTATTTCTTACAAGCGATAGTCATTGTGCTACGGAAATCTGCGTTAACAATCACTGTGTCCACGGAATTTATGTGAATCTGTTGAATTGATAACGATTTGGGTTTCCACCTGATTGGTTAAATTAATGGTCGTTACATAGATTGACTTTGCCACTAGTAGGAGACATACGACCATAATTATCCCATAACTGGTGCCTTTGTAGATAGTCGTGTATTATCAGCAGATGCAGAAGAAAAACCGTTTGATATTAATAACCATTAAATACATGCGTGTGGTGTGCTAATATTTGTAGAGCGCTTAAAGAATTCCAGGGAAACTTTATGAGCATCCAGGAAACATAATATATTATGAGCTAGCTGATAAGGAAATAATTTACAGTTCAGCGGTTGGGTACGATTGTACAACGGCTTTATACTATCCTCGTGAAAGGTTGTAGGACATTTTGAGCAATATGAAGAAGCAAATATAACTCGTGTCAGAGCACGTTCTTCTTAACCCAAATATTCATTGAAGCCATAATTGATTTTGATGAAATGGTGAACTTTATCCATGTATACTCGGAACGACAGCTCACTTAATAAGTTTAAACCAATTTATTTTACCTCCAGTGCATCGAAAGCCTCTGGCTTATTGAAACGCCCTCGAGTCCGTTTCCTGGGCTTAGAACCAGTACTTGGTGTCTTTGGGGGAGATCTAAAGAACACTCCAACAGTGGTGTCGAACCCATGACCCCCGATCGCTTGGCGGAGACCATATTCATTTAACCACAGCTCAATTACCCACCGTGGTCCTTTCTACAACAAGGATGCGACTTTGATCTTGATGATGTGTGATTTCCTCGCGCCATATACATACTGCCTCAATTTTACAAAATAGTAATGTAATTCGATGCATTTCGTGCAATTTAAACTTACGTAAACGTGTGTTTTGTTGGCAATAATTGCAAGCACAACTCGATGTTAACATTGGTAATGCAACATACTAGAAATGTTTTTTCCGACGTTAGGCAAGACAACAAAGGTTGATCATTTATAAGCATACACTCGTAGCAAGAAAATCGTCATGGGAAAGGAAGTGCTCCACACTTATCATCCCGTAAAAACAAACAATGCAATACAAATGATAGCAAGATCAGAACAGATCAGTTTCAAATAAAATATATCATGCTTTGCTGGAGTGTTATTTAATAAGCATCCCATACGCTCAATCTTTTAAAGAACTATTCCAAAATTCCAAGGAACATGTTTATCTTTAATATAATCGGATTACCGAGTGGTGGTAATTCATTTGAAAACGGATGGGAAATGAAGCATTTCCAAAGAAAGAGGCGCATCGTTTTAAAGACAGGTGATATAAGAAATAAAAGGGTTACAAGCGCATTCGTGTAGATGTGAAAATTTACGGGATATAAGCTTGCTGTTAAAATTTTTAAATTATGTAGATATTGTATGTATTATTATTATTTGTTATCTAAACTCTTGAACTTTTTTTGAAAAAATTTCACTCATACACATACTCTTATATTGTTATTGAATATTGTTACACTCCCAATGCATTCGTTCTCAATTTCGTATAATAGTGCAACATTTGTTCTTCCATGATTTTCGTGCACTTAGATCTAATGGTAATTTATATGTTCAATTAGATTCCATATTTTCTGCAGTACGTAACAAACATCATATACAAATGATCCAGCAAGGCTTAATATTATTTCCTTAATTTGTATAGCCATGCATGCTCATTACAGTATGTAAATTATAATACAGTAATGAGCATGCGTGGCTATAGAAACTGAGGATACTCGATGGTACTCAAAGCTTAATTCTTAGTTTTTCAAAGTAAAACTATTATATTTTCAGAGGCAAGGTGGATTTAGGTTGAAGATGTAATTTTAAGCACATTTAATCTGCAATTAACAACACAATTTTTAATAAAGCACTTAGGAAAACTGTTTCTAATATGTCGGCAGTACTTCACAATTAAAGCCTGCCTTACATTCGTTGTTTAACAATTTGTTTTCATCACCCTAATGCATTTCAAGTCATTAACGCTTAAATCTTCGAACAATACAATTACTATATGCAAATAACTCTTAAACATAATAATTCTTTGTCTGTGAACACAAAACATTATTAATCGGCGATTGATTAAAAAATGACAATTGATTTGATCTGATAATTAACATTTTTAACATTAAGTACGTGCTGTTAAAGTATAATTGAATGACGAAACTGCGTTACATCAATAGAGTTAATGCATTTAAATATTTGTATTAATTTCACATTTACATTATCAATAAGTCAAGTTTCATATTGCACGCATTGCACAAAAATCAACCTGAACCATACAAGAACTTCTTATGACCCCACAAGTAGTGCCACTTGAGCGTGCGTTTTTCTAACCGGCCGTTACATCAGCGAAGTAATGAATTCTGTCAGCAAAGAATAATTGATATAGTAAGATGCTATTCGTCGTGAGAATATGAATAAATACTTTATAGCGGCACTCGTGTTATTTATAGATGGCATTCTGTCGTCTCTCAGATTAGGCACGAGCAGACGAAATAATTTATAAAATTCACAGAAATAAAAACGTTTTGTACTTTCAATAATTATGTTGCATTCGTTTTGGGAGAACATATGGACTGGATAGATCCATTTTGTATGATGATATTGAGAACATTACAGATGCTGAATCTGTCGCTTTTCCAAAATGTGTTGAAACCTCTCTTTCACAAACCATAAAGTATAAATAAATCCCTACTAGCAATACTGACAAGGTTTTTGAAAACAAAACAAAACATTTGATTGAAAAAATAATGCCAGCATTTATGGTTTCATTTATCTACATTCAATTCCAAACGACCAATTGTTTAAATATGTCCACAAATATTTCCTTAGACGTAGATGTTCCGACACCGAATGTTCCCAAGACTCCAACCATTCATCGAAAGCAATCGGGGAAACTAATAAGATGTTAACAAACAGACGTTTTGACAAGTCAGATTGAATGGCTATAAGAGACTCATAAGTTTTAAGAATTGTTCGAATATTATACATGTATCAATTGTCATTTTAATATGTAGAATTCGATAAATATGCGTTTATTTGTAAAACAGCGGTATAATTTTACAGAATTCGAATATGTAAGACCACAAAGGCAATGTATAGATCGTTCAATTCCACGCTTAGTTGGCCTATTTGGCTTTTGGTGCTGTTTACAAACATGCCCATGTATAAACAAGATAAATATTATTTAACGAGACAACACAAGTGATGGTCATACATTATAAATGTGTTTTCGTGAGTGGGTTCGTAGAACTATTTTTTAAGCAACAAACCTTCTTACAAGATAAAAAAGTTCTATATTAAAAAGTCACATACCACAAAACAATTAAATGTTTGTTTCGGTAATTATGTCGACCGTTGTACACATATGTTTGCCTTTCGGTTAATGAACTGACACATTTAAGGAAGGGCCTTTGTATTTACCCTGATTTGTGTCAGTAAGCTCTTGATTACGTGTGATAATAATACGTAATCAATCAAATTTGTAAATTGAAAACGTTATGAGAATCTCAAAATGTGTCCCTTCTTGAATTTAGAGTTTGGTATTCTGGTTGTTATGTTCACTGATTTGCAGTAGGGGAAGCTGCGGCTCACAGCAAACACTCGCAGAAGTGCTTTTTACTATTTTGAAAATATTATAACGTATGGTTCGTTTTAAACTGAGGATTACGGATTTGTTTCAGAAAGAAACCTCATGTGAATGATTGTTAGAACGTGATTCTTGATGAACCCCGCGGCTCCTGGATTCAAAACAGTGCGTTTTATTGCAGAGAAGGGGAAATAACGCCTTTGACGTTCATTAAAAATATATATTTCATAATGTCCGTCAGTCCATTTAAATTGCTCATCAAAACAAGAGGACTTGAAAGGCCAAAAGTCGCTCACCTGATATACAAAGAAATTGACCTGTTCAGTGCAGCCCGAGATATCATTATAACAAATTCTGACCATGTTTCGTGAAGAGTGAACTATAAATATAACTTTAAGAGTGCTAACAAGGTTTTACTATAGCCATATAAGGATAAATTTCCCGCTCCCTGGCAGCCATGTTTTTCAACAGACCTGAACCATATTCGATTCAAAATACCATAAAAACAAATATTCTGACCAATTTCAATTAAGATTTGACAACAAACTTGACTTTTTGAGTGTAAATAAGTGTTTACCTTAGCTAAACAAGGAAAAATGCCTCACCCTCTGGCGGCCATGTTTTTCAACCAACCAAAAGTATTTTCAAACTCGTCTAAGATATCATCGAGAAAAATCATCTGACCAAGTATCATTAAGATCGGACAATAAATGTGGCCTTTAGAGTGTTAACAAGATTTTACTATGACCATATATAGCCATACAATGAAAAAATGGACCGCCCCCTGGCGGCAACATTTGTCAAGCATATGGAACCAATGTCAAACTCCTCTAAGACATCATTGGTTCAATAATCTTACCAAGTTTCATGATGATCGGACAATAAATGTGGCCCCAAGAGTGTTAACAAGGTTTTACTATAGCCATATAAGAAAAATTTCCTCACCCCATGTTTATCAACAGACCAAAAACATTTTCAAACTCATCCAAGATATCATAAAAACAAATAGTATGACCAAGTTTGACCAAGTTTCATGAAGATTGGACTGTAAATGTGACTTTTAGAGTGTTTACAAGTTTTTACTAAAGCCATTCAAGGAAAAATGCCCGCCCCCTGGCGGCTATGTTTTTTAACCAACCGAGCCCATTTTCATACTCGTCCAAGATATTATTGGGACAAATCTTCTTGCCAAGTTTCATGATGATCTGGCAATAAATGTGGCATCTAGAGCGGAAAAAAGGTTTTGCTATAGCCATATAAGGAACAATGCCCCTTTTTGTCCATTTATTGTGCATTCTCAAAATAATACGTTTTGAGTTTTAAAGTCCTTTTCATCCCGAAATTGAAGATCATTACTTAAAACGCTTTACCCATATGGTAAGATGAACTTATATGTATAATTGAATGCGCCATGGTCAATCTATTGAGATTGGTTTCGCAGATCTATCTTAAGAGATGAATTTCCAACGCCAATTAATTGAAGCGCTAATCATCCCTTTAGCGTATTTCGTAATGGTCGAGTGGCATCTCCAAACAGCCGTTAATGACAGTCTTCTTTGGCCATTAAACTTTCGAGACATGTTGAAGTCACGTAAGATCATGGTAGCTGTTTGATACTTATGGTCTTTTGCATTAAATATGCAATGATAATATCAGCAAGATTACAAATGACGCCAACGAGGTTGTACATAATTCCAAACCGTTTTCTTCTCAGAAGATATCATCATTTACTAGAAGAATGTGTTATAATGTTATTAAACGAATTTCAATTATAACATTTGCATATATGCCATCACTTTTATGATTCCGAATTCGTTCACGTATGCACGCTTTTTAACAACTACATGCGAACGCTTTTTTGGACCTTAATTTCCGGAAAATTCCTTCCTTTTTAATGCATGATATTATTGAGCATGATACTGTGAAATAGATATTATTCGTCTTAGTTTAATTTTCGTTCATTTTCGTTATTCAGCTCAAATACGAAATACAAAGTTCAACTAACACTTATGTATGCAGTCTTTTCTAAGACTTTACAATAAAAACCTTAATTTTATAATCCAATGAACATGGTCAATTTTACGATTCATTGAAATATCGTGCCACCGAAATAACATGAATCCACAGTAGTTTGTATACCGTAAACGTGTAATTGATAAGTATAATGTAAATCTACCGCAGACATGAGCCAAAATGTTTCAAGACCAAACAATCAATCGTCAGATCGTTGTTAAGTACATGTACATGGTTCATTTTATTTAGCGCGGTATTTAAACATGTAGTCATTTCAAATGCGAGTTTTGCGGTTTAATTCTAGGAAAGAATCAAATTATATCTTATGAAGGACTAGGTGGCATGGTTCAATCGGATAAGAACAATTAGTGTCCCATTTTGTAATTGTATGAGACCTAATTTACTGTTTGCCAGGACAATGACGCCCGCTTTACGTTAATCTTAATATTTTATCGATACTGCTTCGAGACGTATTAAGCAGAATGCATGTGAGCTATTGAAGGATCGTTATGATGAAGTAATTGTTACAAAAATTGCAGCAATTTAAGTCAAAATAAAGAGATGATTCTTTGTTATGTAGTTGTTTGACGGTATTTGTTTCTTTTACAGAGAGCGTGATGCAATCAAATTTGAATGAATTGTTTAACCATACGCCTAAATGTTGACTTATTTAGTATAAAAAAAGTTTCTTAAAAGAACGTTTGACGACCAAATGTATGAATTTCCTTTTAAAGGATTTGAGGTGATCATGACAAATATTAGTGTATGACTTCCTTCAAATTAGTAAGCAAACTTAAATCACACAAAGAACGACATGAGGATACATAATAAGTATAAGCAAAACCAGAGAAAAGTGATTCAGGCATAAATGACATCGGGCATTAGAACATGCATTTATTGCGCCAATTACATTCATTTGAAAGGCGACGATAAATCGGCGAATGGGCTCACATTCGCATCTGTTTTATGAATTAAAAACGGCCTAGCATTTAAAGGCCTTTTCACAGATTTGGCATTTATGAAAGTTTGTCATTAAATGCTTTATATTGGTAAATGTAAGCATTGGATTTAAAAATATCCATTAACAAAAAAAAGAATAAAACTAAAGAACGAAAAAGTGACCCGCAGCTGGGTTCGAACCACTGACCCCTGGAGTAAAAGCCTATCGCTCACACCACTTGGCCATCCGCGCTGATACAATCAGTAGTTTTTTTTTTATACTCTATATCAGTAATCGTCGTAGTATCACAAAATATAACGACAACAACAGAACTCTCCAAATAATTCAATCGTTTCGCGTTGCAACGCTTTATAATTTTCAGGTTTTTTAAATCATCAAAAGATGCATATAATGGATATTTTAGAGCATGGCAAATGTTTAGTATTACTGTTTCCTTACAAATATCATAACTACAACGAAAATTTGCGAATCTGATTTTTTTTTTCATTTTGTCAATTTACCAAAACGTGAAAAGGCTCCTTTAATAGCTCCCGAAAACTCTTAGCAATGATGAAGTCAAAACGTTCTTATCCGTAGATGACAGAAAACATTGTATATGTTTCATAATTAATCCAGTATAGAATAATTTCCTGCGACTGGATACAAGGGTATTTGTGATGTAACAGACGGACAAAGAAAAAAGTAATGCCAGGTGAATGTTGAGTAACCCACATGATCGCATTGTATTGCAAATACATGGCTTTATAGCATTTGTAGAAGTGTGTTGTTTGAATGTGCTCACACTTGATATCAACATCCAGTAGTTAAGGAGAGTATACACTTTTAAGTAAAATAGTTTCACCGATCTTACGCCACTGCTGGGAAATCATTTTCGTATGTTATTACTTGTATGTGATATTTGACCATTTCATCCGTGTCGATTTCACAGTTATGAGCAGTAATCATTCGGTTCCTGTGACGATATTGTCCTTTTGCTCTCTCGCTGAAATAGCATGCGAGGTTTGCGTAATAATCGGCAATGCGGCATCAATCAGCAGTCGCTGATAGATGATTTTCTGGTGAATACTTGTTTCACTTTCGTTCCAAATGCATTATCAATTTTGTCGCACACAAAACGAATAGAAAGCGAAATCAGAGTGCACGTTAAAAGCAATGTGTCGTACGCAATATGCAAACAAGCTTACAATGATCGTGCGGTTTTACACTAATGATCGAATACTTGTGATACATTTGTAGTCCATACACAATCACTCATTAACATACAATAATATTTATGAATTATTATATTCTGATAACAAAAACATGTTGCTCTCATACGTTAACCGTACATCATGTTTGGAGTTGTCATACTGTTTCGTTAACCGAACATTATGTTTGGAGTTGCCATACTGTTTCGTTAACCGCAAATAATGTTTGGAGTTGTCATACTGTTTCGTTAACCGTACATCCTGTTTGGAGTTGTCATACTGTTTCGTTAACCGTACATCATAGTTGGAGTTGCCATACTGTTTCGTTAACCGTACATCCTGTTTGGAGTTGTCATACTGTTTCGTTAACCGTACATCCTGTTTGGAGTTGCCATACTGTTTCGTTAACCGCACATCATGTTTGGATTTGTCATACTGTTTCGATAACCGTACATCATGTTTGGAGTTGCCATGCTGTTTCGTTAACCGTACATCCTGTATGGAGTTGTCATACTGTTTCGTTAACCGTACATCATGTTTGGAGTTGTCATACTGTTTCGTTAACCGTACATCATGTTTGTAGTTGTTATACTGTTTCGTTAACCGTACATCATGTTTGGAGTTGTCATACTGTTTCGTTAACCGTACATCATGTTTGGAGTTGTCATACTGTTTCGATAACCGTACATCATGTTTGAAGTTGCCATGCTGTTTCGTTAACCGTACATTCTGTTTGGAGTTGTCATACTGTTTCGTTAACCGTACATCATGTTTGGAGTTGTCATACTGTTTCGTTAACCGTACATCATGTTTGTAGTTGTTATACTGTTTCGTTAACCGTATATCATGTTTGGAGTTGTCATACTGTTTCGTTAACCGTACATCATGTTTGGAGTTGTCAAACTGTTTCGTTATGATCAACTTCATGCGAGGACAGCAACATTATTTGGCAAAAAAGCACAAAACAGAAAAAGCATCATCATCAACAAAAACAAATTCTATTGATGATAGAATAAGCGATTTCGTGCATCGTTTAATTTACGGTTCAGTTGATTAACATTAGTTGTTTAGTGTATAACAGTCACATCTATAACACTTAATTTAAAAATTCAATTCTGTAGCGTGATCAAATCGAACATTACAGAGAGGTGTGATTTTGAGTGAGGATGAATACACGCATTCACTTTATCGCAGCGAGTCTTAAAAAAAGCACAAGAGCTAGTTAATAAGTAATTGACTAATTTAGGCTATACACATTGATTGACGATTGGGTACATGGGTATTTCATGTAACGTTCCCTGTATTGTTGCCATCGAATGCCTTCCAATACCTCTGATCTCAAACATTCGATGTCTTCCTTTCAAACTATTGAAATAGTATTCCGGAATGCAACGCAATGCATACCGGTAGGGCTGCCTTTTAACGCGCATAAAGTACGTCTCCATACGTTAATGTATACTTTATTCCACCGTCTCCCTAGTATTTAAATAAATTTTTAACTTAAAGAAAATCCACGAAATAAAAGTTAGATGGAATAACAAATTTATTAAGTGTGTAAAGTACACAATATATGCAGGTATAAAAACATGTACCCGTTTTGTAAATCCTCATTACTATGTGCATGTGTAATCACATATACAAGTAGACAACACATGTCGGTTCGGATTAAACGTGGTCGTTATCATGTCATTGAAAAGACATGATTTTATTTATGGTACTTATATTATGTATTTGATATAGTTTATTCAACATTCCTCTTTCATTTCCATGTACTGGTTATAACGTCTTATGAGAAACTACTTCAAATTCGTAAGTAGTCGCTTTCATCGTTTTATTTGGTTCAATTTTTTTACCAATTTTTGTCCAAAATTATATATTAGGTTGATCTATACATGTATGAATCATCGGGTACCATCATTTATCTTACTTTCCGAAACAAAATATTTTACCGTCAGTATACATGTCATATAAATGACACTTTTGCCCAGCCATTTAAATACATTTTATCTGGTTAGGTATTCACAAATGTGTATAGAATGAAATCAGTGATCATAATTAAAAATACGATGGTCTTTTGGTAAATATATAATTACATATTGCAAATATCAAATATCCAGTCAAATACGTGTGTATTTGAATATATATTGGGTATTATTCCAGTTAACATAGCTGTATTTATTGTATACGCTCACTGACAGATTGATTGGAAGATATCACACACAGAGGAAAAAAGTCAACCAACATTCACAGTCGGAAATGGACGATAACGGTAGTGTTTTTTCACTTCCAAATGATAAATTATATTTATGAAACAAAAGCACTATAACTGACAACGCGTGTCTTTAATTATTTGTACTGTTATATTGCATGAGTCACTTTTAATGAATTATGTATAAACATATAAATGTGCATGTCTTGTATACAACGAATATCATCGTGTAATCTATGTTAAACAAGTAATATAATTATTGGCGTCGCACTGGAGTGCGGCGACTAGTATGTAATGCGTTTTTTTCGCTTATGGGAGGAGAAGTTATTTTACGGATCAATGTATATATTTTTGTTTTAAGAATATCTTGTATAGTGGTGATTTTTTGTGTAAATTAGTGTAAATAAGTACTGCATTTGTGCCTATTATATTTATTAAACATATATTGCCAATGATGCAAAGCTAATTGTTTTAATTAATAACTGATCACAGGGGAAAGATCACAGGGACTGGGCAAATACGCGAAACTTTCTGGTTTTGTATAAAAACAAAACATAATCAAAATATATTTATTTTGTGTTTTTTCAAACAATAGCGCAGCTTTTTGCTGTTCGAGTTTTGGTTAACGCGTATTTTCTTCAATTTTACAAGACGACAGCGATTACACGGTTTATTACTTTATTGATAACCGTTACACTACAGTCACTTATTAAGGCAGTAGGTGCCTAGTGAGATCGGGGATAGTCGGTCGATATTGCCGTATTCGGAAAGCGTTTCGGCTATAAGCAATATCTACGGTAAAAGCCGGAAATTATAATAAAAACACGAAATAAATTTGTATTTTTTTATTTAAGAGTTTAATTTGCTTATCTCTTTAAGATTTAATAACTATACAATACAAATATAAGTTAAATAAATTCGTTTCATAAAATATTTGTGTTCATGACGTCACGGTTGTTGACATTTTCTTAGCAAAATGAAAGAGCGAAATAAAAGCGAGCGATTTGCAAAATCGAAAAAGAAGCAAACACCGATCGACAACGTTGTGTTCGATAACAATTATTCATTTACCGAGCTCTGCGATGGCGATTTGTGTGAAAATGACTCACGTAAAAGCTATTCGCATTTGCTAAATGGCGTGAAAAGAGTAAGCAGCAGTGGGTGGGGGATGGAAGAAGATTGATTGACTCGTTGAGCTGAAGGTTTTGCTAAACAAATTACAGTATGGTCAGTTTTGTAATCTGTGTCCCATTCCTTTGACAATATATAACATTGTTGGCGAACTACAAAATGGCCTCAGTGGTTATTTGAACGTTGTTTGTGAAAACCCTGACTGTAGAAAAGTCAACCGTGTTGCTTATGGAAAGCAGCACCATCTCAAGATCAGGGGAATGTCATGCTTTGACGTAAATACCAAGCTTGGAACAGTTATGCATGTATTCATTATTCAACCTGCCATTTCTATCAATGTTTAATCATTGTACAATTGCCATTGAGCTTTGGACTTCATTCACATTTTCAGACCCCTTAAAATTCCAAGTGTCATTCCCAGTGAATATTTGTTTATCGTTTAATATAAAAGGAAACATTCCGGTGCCCATCATATTCAGTTTTCAAATTTAGTTTCGCATTTGTGTTGTTAAATCCAATTGATTGCTCATTCATGTTATTTAATAATGTAATGATGATACGAATGGATTCTATGAAAATACATTGTGACGTCATTATTAAGTAACTACGACCTTATTTCGTTTTCATGTTCTAATCATTTTCAATTCTCTTTTCAGCAATGAAAGTCAGTTTGGGCAGGCCGGTGAAGGTAAATAACTTCCTAACCACTCTAAACATAACGCTAATTGCAAATAGAAATCTTAAGAAGATGGAGGCTCGTGCTGGGGAGGCCATCAAGAAAATCTCAACTGCGTCGTCTAACAAGGCTGCCATTGATGCTTATGAGAAAGAAATGGAGTAAGTGTAAAAACTAACTTTTAATACAATGTTATTGACTATTCTGGTGCCAAAGTTTTGTATTTTTTCTCACCAACTGTGTTCTTATTTCCTATTCCAGATAAACATGAAATGTATTAATAATAATTGTTTAATTAAAGTCACTGTGTTCATAGTTTGGTAAAATTACTTTTTAAAAAAGATTTTTGGTTAGAACCCCAGGGCAGGCACATTTTAAAAAATATTTGTGATTGTTATTATAAATATTACAATTTTTAAAATAAATTCTTACTTTTAGTAATAAATCTTATGAAGGAGCATAGGTATATTAAAATTCTGAGCTATTCATATAAATGGTGAATTCTTTTCATAAGCGATAATTTGAGTTCAACGACTTGTCAATATGTAATGTGCTTGTTGTGCTGAAAATTGATTTTTCTCATAACCAACGATCATATAAGGCGTCAGAATGAAACTAAAAGGGGAATTATAAAATTCATGAAATAAGCATTGTGTGAATTTAATTTTGTATTTCAGTTCGAGGTACAGTAATGCCTGATATTACTCAGATTGCTGCTGTGCATTTGAAGACGGGTTTTAAGTTCTCGACATATGTGAAGACAACAGTGCCAATTTCTTCCGAAGCTCAGAAAGTGATTGGCATCTGTGTTAATGATCATTGCATACTGCGTGTAAATGGTGGAAGTGTTGATAGTGTATCAATTAAAACTTCTCTACATGATTATGATGTGGCTTGCAAAGTTTTCCAGAGCCATTTTTGTTGCTCATAATGGGCGCAGGTTTGATTTTCCGGTTTTGGTTAGTGCATTGCTGAACACACCCTGTTTTGAAACGTTTTGTAACGTTTTGTAATTGTGTAAGTAGTTTTGTTGACTCTTTGTCGGTTTTCAAAAATCGTATCCTGGACAGTTACACAAACAGGAAGATTTAGTGAACGTGTTCTCCAGGCAAACTGCAACGCCCACAGTGCTCCTGATGATGTTGAAGCACTGGGAATTACTGACAATATGGCCCACATCTTTACTGCTACTGCAATCCATAATTCAGTTTGTTTAAGTCATGAAAAGCCTTAAAGGCAAAGAACATTAGATTGTTAGACGTGCTGTTGCATAGAGGAACTCTAAAGCGACCAACAGCTGAAAACATTGCGGGATATGGACCGGCCTTGTGTCATTTTAAAGCCATATTTTCTAGTTCCGGAGAGGATGACTTTAGGGATACTTTCATTGCTAAAATCAATGAGGGACTACCAAAAGTCACAAACGCAAAAAAATATTTTATCTGAAGTGGTCCCTAAAATCGGTCAGTTTTTCAGTGCCGACAAGTGACTGAACGAGATAATATGGCTTTCAAATGACACGCCAGTCAAAATCACGCAATGTCTTTATACTGATACTAAATTATGTATTTTTAGCTGTCATTTATCTGGCTGTTTTTTTTTTTAATATAAGTTGTATATTATTGTGCTACATGTTTAAAGAAACATGATAACTTATACATCTTTATGCTACGTAATATTGGGACAACTTTGACATTTTGTGGTGAACTGCGCCTGTATTCATATGTTGCCTTTTGACTTTAGGTGTCCTTAAGATTGTATTATTAGCTCGGCTGTTTTCGGAGAAAACTCCGAGGTATTGTCATAGCCTCTTCGTCGTCCGCCGTCCGACGTCCGCCGTCGTGCTCAAACCTTCACATTGGCTCTAAAATTAAAGTGCTTCCTCCTAAAACTTTGAAACTTCATATGTACATGCACCTTGATGAGTTCTACAAGCCTCACCCATTTTGGGGTCACTGGGTCAAAGGTCAAGGTCACTGTGACCTCTAATATAAAACTTTGACTTTGCCTCTAACATCATAGTGCTTCCTCCTACAACTTTGAAACTTTATTTGTACCTGCACCTTGATGAGGTCTACATGCCACACCCAATTTTGGGTCACTTGGTCAAAGGTCAAGGTCACTGTAACCTCTAATATAAAACTTTAATTTTTTGCCTCTAACATCACAGTGCTTCCACCTACAACTTTGAAACTTTATATGTACATGCACCTTGATAAGTTTTACACGCCACTCCCATTTTTGGGTCACTAGGTCAAAGGTCAAGGTCACTGTGACCTCTAATATAAAACTTTAACTTTGCCTCTAACATCATAGTGCTTCCACCTACAACTTTGAAACTTCATATGTACATGCACCTTTATGAGTTATACACACCACACCCATTTTTTGGTCATTAGGTCAAAGGTCAAGGTCACTGTGACCTTTAATATAAAACTTCAACTTTGCCTTTAACATTACAGTACTTACACCTACAACTTTCAAACTTCATATGTAGATGCACCTTGATGAGTTCTTCACGCAACACCCATTTTAGGTCACTAGGTCAAAGGTCGAGGTCACTGTGACCTCTAAAAAAATAATTCTGACAAGCTTTCGCAGCCGAGCGTGGCACCCGTTATGCGGTGCTCTTGTTAATGTATTATTATATCAATATTAATTCAAAGTTAGCTAAATTTCATCACATGTCATGGTTTATAAATGTAGCTTTTTAATAAGCAACTAGAAAACACCCCAAAAAGAAGTGATATACAAATTTATACTTAAATTCATTGCATGAAAATGAATTGGAGTAGGCATACTAAAAGTAAAATTTCTTGAGATAGGAACGGTAAAACTTCCTGAAATACATTCAGTGTGTAGAAAATATGTTGTGTTAAATAAAGATGTACAATATATGCATTTCATCACACTACAAGTTACAAAAAACGTAATTAAAGTTTCTTTTCACTGAACTATTTGTTGTGGTTTTTGCCATTTTATCCAGATAAGTGCATATATTATTGGACATCAAAGGCACAATTCTCTTTCAATGACACTTTTTTAATGCTGTATCTACTAACAAAATCCAGTCGAGTACGTTTATAAAGTTAATTGTCAAAATATATGTATATCCCATTACAAAAAACTATATATTTTGGATATAGGGTAAATCCATAGAAAACGCCCAACCGAGTCAAGGGTGTATTCAACCAAGTATAAAAAGTTAACCGGCTGGTAAAAAGTTTTAAAATTTTGTAATTAGTTGTGATATACAATTTACTGTGTGGAAATAATCTCAAAGAGGGTTTCTGGAAAGGCTCCCACTACCTTAATATCTTAGTTAGAAGATGATTTTTTTCAAGCGGTTCCGTAGAGCAGTGGGTAACACGCTGGCTTCACATGTGAGAGGTCCAAGGTTCGAGCCCCAGTAGAATCAAAATATTTTATTTGTGTTCTATGTTAACTTTTTGTTTTAATGTAGACATTTTAGTTTAAATAAATATGCTGTTTTATTGTAACCATTTTTTGTTTTTATTATGCCCATCAAATATATGTGTGAGAGGGTGGGGGTGGGTCGTAAACACATTAAAACCGTCTTTGTTCCACTATCCTAGCAACCACCTAGTTACTAATAAAGGCGTTATAGAGCGCGAAACGCGACAAGTATTATTAATTGTAATAATGAGTCTTCAAAAAGGAAGCAGTCGCTATCAATGAGGAGCACCATCACAGCACCCCAGTCGCATTACTATCAAGTCCTCCTACAGTTTTTTTTTAAGAGCTACATATAGAAGGCCGCAGGCCTGACCCGTATCTTGCCAGTGGTATGGACCCTTTGGTATGGACCTTAAACTCCGCTCACTATCCAGCGTTTAAACTTTCGGGTTTACATTTAAACCGACTATTAATAGCTTATTAATATCTTAGTTAGAAGGTGATTTTTCAAGCGGTTCCGTAGTGTAGTGGTTACACGCTCGCTTTACATGTGAGAGGCCCAAGGTTCGAGCCCCAGTAGAATCAAATTATTTTATTTGTGTTCTATGTTAACTTTTTGTTTTGATGTTAGTTTAAATAAAAATGCTGTTTTATTGTAACCATTTTTTGTTTTTATTTTGCCCATGAAATATATGTGTGAGAGGGTGGGGGAGGGGGTTCATAAACACATTAAATCTTTTACAGTGTTTTCATATCAATGAGTACTCAACCCCTATCGTAAATGAGCAACGTAAGAATAAGTTCAGAATCATCTCCCCTTGAAGTTGAGAAAAATATGAAATTACGCTTACAAGATAAAGCAGATTTTTTTAAACCTACACAGTTCTGTTCCATTAAAACTGCACACGGATGCCAGTAAAAAAATGGAAACCAATGTAAATAAAATGAACTATGAAATATTTGGGAGTTACAACACAAAATTATAGATAATGGTTATTTGGGGGTTATAACACAACATCATAGATAATGGTTATTTAGGAGTTATAACACACAATCATAGATAATGGTTATACCAGTATCTTTTTCTATTTTGTTTAAAATAATCGGTCAATATATTAATATTTACAGTAGAAAAAAAATCGTTCCATGTAACTTAATTGCGTGCCTTTTACACTGAAATTCCCGAAGCCCGTTGATGCTTTGCATCCATACTTATCTTGCATAACATCAAATGCTATTGGCTAATGGTAGTGTGTACTCATTACATATACATGTAGTATAATTGTTAGGAGTCATACAAAAGTGTATAGCAACAATAATCACGATATATATGATATTTGTAAGATTTTGTGGAATATCGATTTTAATTCACGATTGATCATATAAAAACATTTTTTATGATCACGAATGAATTAAACTCGATATATTCCGCGAAATCCAAAGAATATTAAAGAAAAACGAAACCATTTCACATTATCAGTTTTAATTCACTATTATTTTTCTATAAATCACCGGAAAGCATAAAATAATGCATTTTATTTTATGCTTTCTGGTGGTTTAAAGAGAAATATCAGTGAAATAAAACTGGTATTTTACTGTTTTAAACAGTGAAAAATAACAGTGAAAAATACCGATATTTTTCACTGTTTTGCTGTAAAATGACGTCATTTTTCGACGAAATGAGGTCATAAATCCAGCGAAATTATCCAGTTAAACTCTTAAACAATGTACATTAACGGTGAAAAAAGCATAAAATCAAAATTAAATTTGTTGGATTCGATGGAATATCGATTTTAATTCACTCGTGATCATAAAATACATGTTTTTTATATTATTTTATATTATCACTCGTGAAATAAAATCGAAATTCCATCGAATCCAACAAAAATCCTCTATATATTGTGAAAAATAATGGTCTTGATTTATAATGAAAACAAAAAGTAACCATTAAGTAAATAAGACGGTCATGAACGTAATGAAACAAAACATCAATGTGATCCAAAATGCCTTCAGAAGTTTTTGTGACTATAATAAGTGGTTATAATAAAGAAGCAAAAGCAATAATCTACAGCATTACAGACATCGTTCGAGAGAGATTTACGATATCGGTTTGATTACCATTTCTAAGGGGCTGAGCGGCTATCATGTATGTAGCGCCGTTAAATGTCGCATCGCCGTTATATGTCGCAGGCTACGAGATTTGTCGCAACGTTGACGATAAATATCGCAAGGAACGATAAATGTCGCAAATCCTACTGACGATATATGTCGCAACTTTAACGATAAATGTCGCAAAAATGTCAACTGCCGATATATGTCGCAACATTAACGATTAATGTCGCACACCTTTGTAAGTCATGTTAAAATGAAAAGTTGAAGTAAAAATGACTTAAACTTTCAGGTTAGATCTAGATTAACCGACGAGGTTTATTTGGGCCGACTTAAACCAGAATGGTCAGTTTTTAGTTAGTATTGTCCGAAATGGTCAGTTGTGGTCAGTATTGTGCATAATTGTCAGCTGCGGTGAAGATCGACCGATGCGGTCATATTTATTCATTTTCGACCAAAAACGTTAAGCTGTAGTCAAAAATGACAAAATCCTTGTTTTAAATTGGTCGGAAATCGGAAAAGCGAGGGGCCCGTAAGTTTTTGCTCTGGGTTTAAGGCCGTTTCGACAAGTTTGGTTATATAAGGTCTGTCAGAACAACATGTGAATGCCTCGGTATTTTTGCTGGAGACTGACAGCTTTGCCATCTTTGAATCAGCGATAGAAAGCGAATATTCTTGAATATAATCATCGATCCAGGATTACACCGGGACCTCTGGTAACTATTCCATTATTTCGTGTCGATACATGCAAGCTAAGGCGTGGCGCTTACAGTAATTCCATGAAAACAATACTTAACTTTATTAGCCAGTACACAACGAACTCGACTAATACAAGTTTTCAGAAAACCATGCAAGCATAATATTGTATAAGTATTTTAACTGTCAACTTGCCTATTCTAAAACGGTATAAACATTTAAACAAACAAATACCAAATGCAATGAAACTTTCACAATACAAATAAAGATGCGCTATAAAACAACTTCTCCTTCCATATGGTATTATTTCGCATGATCGTAAAACACTGCTTTGAAGTTGTTGCAAAAAATATACACGCACATACAGGTTTTGTTTTGAAATTATTAGTTTAATAAATAAAGGAATATCTAACTAGCTTAATGAGATGTTCGAGGCTCGGGACGTATGGCGGGTAGCTTCAAACCAATCTCCAAAGATGAGCAAAACAGATGCAAATGTTCTATTGTCATTTGGAACAGGCGTGTGATTTGAAACTTTTCAATTGTAAATATCATATTCCTGGATGTTAAAACTCCTTAAGGTACGTCGTATGCTATACACATATTGCACTTAGTTTCATAGGCACGACCCTGCTCAAATAAATAGTTCAAATTTACCGTCCACGGACTAAAATTAAACAATACAAGTTGTTTTTTTATGTCACGATCATTCAGTGTACATATGTATGTCGAATTTTATATCACGAGTGGTTATAAAAATATAGTTTCACGAGTGGCATGACCACCACGAGTGGTTATAAAAATATAGTTTCACAAGTGGCATGACCACCACGAGTGGTTATAAAAATATAGTTTCACGAGTGGCATGACCACCACGAGTGGTTATAAAAATATAGTTTCACGAGTGGCATGACCACCACGAGTGGTTATAAAAATATAGTTTCACGAGTGGCATGACCACCACGATTGGTTATAAAAATATAGTTTCACGAGTGTCATGACCACCACGAGTGGCTATAAAATATAGTTTCACGAGTGGCATGACCACCACGAGTTGTTATAAAAATATAGTTTCACGAGTGGCATGACCACCACGAGTGGTTATAAAAATATAGTTTCACGAGTGACATGACCACCAAAGAAAATGACTGAGCCTTGCTCTGAGTAGACGGGCCTTAAAGCATGGCCTCAAGTGTCTTATCTCATATTAACGTATGCTGATCGGGGACGACACTCTCCGGCCGGACTAGATTTACGTTTTTAAACAACAAACAAACTATAAAAGCGAAAAGTGTCGACCCCTGTGCTGATTGCCTATGCTAATCTGGGACGACACTTTACGCGAGTATGACAGTGTTAAATTAGATGATAATTCACATCGACAAAATACAGAAAATGCTTTAAGATTTATAAATAATGAGGATAACGCTGTTATAAGCTAATGATGAATCATTTGATGTAAAAATTAATATAGGGAAAAGAGAGACGCTCTGTTATGAAAATGAGCGACAATTAGTACCATGGGGAGGGAATAGTATCATCGTATATACATTTCTTCATTTCTGATCAAATATATGGCCCCATATATCTAAACCAATATCTTTAATATCTCTTAGATTACATACTACTAATAACTCATATCTTAATCTTGCAAAAGATCCATTAATATATATATTAACTTGGACTAATTTGAAGCTTTCAACGTTTTATAATTACCTCCCCTGCAATAGGAAATATATAAGAAAACTCGCATCCTACGAACGATCAAAACCTCAATATATCTTTCTCCGAAACTTTTTCTGATGAAATACACTTAGTAGTATATCCGCATTTAATCAAGGGAAAAGCGATATAAAAAGGCAATCTAAAAAAATCCAGCGTTTACTTGAATAAATTACCTCCCTTAAACCCATCGTCATCTCAGAAATACGTATATGGACGAAAGTGTCCCCCGCAAAGCGTGATAATAAACCGCGTGCCCGTGCCACTCGTTCTCCAATTATTAACTAAATAAAACCCAAACTATCTACACACATCTCGACTAACTTCAACCGCAGTAGATAGGTAATCAGGATAAATACATGTAGGAAATTAGGGACAAAACAGTCATATACTAATATAACCTGCATCTTGTCTACCGAACCCGGTGCTGATAGCCACGTGCAGTATAATTCTTGAAGGGGTCGCAAAAGTATCACCGGATTCGGGTTCAGGGTGACAAAATCACATAGATTGGACTACCTTATTGTTTTATTTCACTGGAATTTAAGGTATATGCTGGATTTTTAGCTTCTGTTAAAACTGTGCTGCATTTTTTATCGAATTTTACCATTTAAAATCAATAATTCTTTAACGGATCAAAATATCGGAAAATTAACACCGGATTTGGATTTAGCGAGACGAATTCGTTTAGGTTTCACTAGCTTATTGTTTGATTTCGATGGAGCGAACGAGCGAGCGAGCGAGCTAGCGTATTTCTTTTTTTTGACGTAGTTATATGAAAAGGGTGCTTAATGCAAAATATTTATTGATTATAACTTCTTTTTTTATTTATTTTTTTAACTTTTAAATAACACTATAATCTGTTTATGTTTTATTAAAAAAAAAAGAAAATTGTTTTTTTTTATTATATGATACATATGTATTTTTTATTTAAACTGACAACTTTTGAACGGCTTTAGATATCTTAAAAATTCCAACGAATTCGTGATCAGCGACATGACGGCATATTGATTGAAACATCTTTTTATTTTAATTTAAAAGTTTTTTTAACAAGGTTATGTTTCAAATGTTACGGACATAACATTCCGCATCTATCGCTTCAATATCATGTTCTTAATTCTATCAAACAGTTCTGCATTATAAAAACGTATACACTATAGTTAAGAATCTAAATCACTCGCGTTATGCCAAAAATGAGTCTGGGATTGAACCCGTTACAGTTTTATCACATCTTACAACATTTGGCCAATCTTGATAACAGCAGTCCATTTAGCACAGGGAAATCAACAACTGGCTACTCGTGCCAAGAATTATAAGAATTGATTGGGTCAATATTGAACACAACTGACCATTTCGGACAATACTGACCGCAACTGACAATTATGGAAAATATTGACCACAATTGACCATTTCGGACAATACTAACTAAAAACTGACCATTCTGGTGGAAGTCGGCTCAAAGAACCACGTCGGGTTATCTAAATCTAACCTTAAAGTTTTAGTCATTTTACTTCAAGTTTTCGTTTTTAACATGACTTACAAAGGTGTGCGACATTTATCGTCAATGTTGCGACATATATCGGCAGTTGAAATTTTTGCGACATTTATCGTTAAAATTGCGACATATATCGTCAGTAGGATTTGCGACATTTATCGTTCCTTGCGACATTTATCGTCAACGTTGCGACAAATCTCGTAGCCTGCGACATATAACGGCGATGCGACATTTAACGGCGCTACAATGTAGTAGGTTAATGCAAGGTTTTCGTGCAAATGTGGTTAATATGGCTGCTTTTGTTCAAGTACTGTGTTTTCAATTCATTCACCTTAAATTTCATTTGTTGCATATGTATGTAGTTCGCACATAACAAAAACCGTTCAGTTAAATGTTTAAAGCGTGTTACAAGAAGCGTTCGTCAGCATGGAGATACAAAAAAATTCTCACGAAAGTTATATTATACTTTCGTGAAAAAAAACAAAAACATGCGTTTATATTTATTTTCTAAAACATGATCCTAATTTATGTCGTTTAATTGTACAACTAATTTCTTGTTTTTTGTACCCTTGTTCAACATAATATTAATATTTTTCTTGTCTAAACACGAGATGATAGATTGAAGGCTTGCTGGATGAGTTGTTACCAATTTGAGTAAGCGTTTTCACAAACCTATGTAGTTAGAGTATCAAAATATGCCATAAAAGCATAAAGTGTCTTCCCTGATTAGCCTGTGAGAACTGCACAGGCTAATCTGGGACGACACTTTACGCACATGCACCAAACCTCTTTTCACAGAGCACGGCTCATATCCATTCGGATAAAGCACGCCTTTTCTCGACAAAAGGCAAAATGGATGCGGACACTGTTTCCAATGGAAACAAAACATGATTACCACTCGTGTTTATGTGCATGTAGACCATGTAACGAAAACACTCAGTTGCAACAACGGAGCTGGGGGGTGGGTGGGGGGCTTGTTTCGTGGTTCGAACTCCGAACCGACAACGTGTGTGGGGATCAGTCATAAAACATTTCTACTCCCATTCTTCCCTACCTTACGTAGGCCTTTTTTCAAACATTTTATATGGATAATCATGTTTACACACGCATTTTATGGGGTTTGTTTGCAAAAGAAATGTGGCTGTTCATGTAGTTGAACTTACCGAACGTTTATGACTAAAGAACTCATTACTACAAAAACATGAAACTAAACACAAACCAAACTGTGAATCCAATGTCCCCCCTTATTCAAATTTAAAGCAACAATTTGCTCGTACACACTGCTTCATAGAATTGTCAAATGCATTGCGACCTTGAACATAAACTTTTCGTATGAGTGTTAAATGTAGCGGAAATAAACGTCTCAGGAAATGGTATTTCCTTCCAGTCAAATGCCTCAGCAATTGGTATTTCCTCTTTCACCGTGTCTTTAGAATAACAGATGCAGAATGATCGTTGATACCGACTGTTTCAATAATATTGTTAGCATCTGGATAGGAAGAATGGATAGAAGAGGTCCCAGCTTTAAGAATATTTTAATGGATTTTTTTCGTCTTTGTTGTGAGCGAAACTTGTATAAGCACACGTGTGTTGTAAGCACTCTAAATGAGCACATGTGCTGTGTGTAAAGCATATGCACACAGGTGCTTAATGTACAAGAAACGACATATAGGACATGATCTGTGAAAAAAGGGGTAAAATCCATGTGCGTCAAGTATCGTCCCAGATTAGCCTGTGCAGTCCGCACAGGCTAATCAGGGACGGCACTTTCCGCCTAAACAAGATATTTGCTAACACGAGACAATCTTTAAACGAAAAATACTATGGGAGCGGAAAGTGTCGTCCCTGATTAGCCTGTGCGGACTAATCAGGGACGACACTCTGCGCACATACATTAAACCGCTTTTTCACAGAGCACGGCCCATATGTATTGTGAAAATAGCCAAGTCACAAATATGCATTAAACGGATATGGTTTAGGAATTTATGTGCTTTATTTAAAGTCCCGTTCGCGGAATAGATCGTTGTTTTGCATATAAATCGTATTGCGAGAAATAAACTTTACATAAATTCATTGAAATACATTTTTTATCGAGGTCGACATCGAAAACCTGGACAAAATTGTTTTTTTAATCGCTAAAATAATATACAAATGATCATAAAAACATGCAATATGCGAAAATCATTGCAGCGTCGCGAGTTATGCAAATTATATATTTATATTTAGCTTTCGCTAAACATTATTAGCATATGGAAGAAACATACAGAGATTTAGCAAAAACGTAGAGTTGCATCTCAGTTTCCGTCTGTAACAGATGTATTTGCGTTTGTTCTTACCTTCTCTCCGCTAAATTAGCCCGTATCCGCCATTTTGTTTGTTTAGGTTTGAATTTACGTGACGAATAATGAATATTAATAATGTCGTTTTCGTACTTTACCGTACTCGACCCCAAAATAAAAATCACTATATTCTTTGTGTTTAACCGATTTCAACCGGATTTTCAGTGATATCCTCAATAAAAACACGTTTTCTTACGATTCTGCCCATATATATCTCCGCGAACGGGGACTTTAAAGCAAACGTCACTGTAAGCATGTTAAATTTGTAGACATCGTTATTTCACATAATGTCGGATTTCAATTAAACAAAATCGTGCATTTTGATGCAAGCATTTTGAAAATTTCTTCACTTTTATTTCAAGCAAATACTCTGTTTTGCATCCTTTGGACGCACATGTTATTAAGAAGCTAACACTAAAATACTGTGTGTTTTTTATCATACCATGTCTGTAATTGGATTGTAGTTCGCTAACCATTATGCAAAACAGCAATTGCAGAATATTTAACAAATATAACAAAAGAACAAAACAACTGCTTGACTGCAGGTTTTGAGGCCTGAACATTTCATTTGATTCCTGAAAATTGCAAGAACGGTGTCATAAGAATCCTGGTTTTTAGTTCTTCGCTTGCGAAGGACTAAGGTTATGAGTGTGGGTTGCAAGTCAGTCTGCTCTTTACTACGCTAGGAACGATAACCACATCTGCCTGTTTATACTCTACCACTGGTACACTGCAGACAGCAGTGTGTGTATGTAATCAATTGTATTTAACAGCTTGTGGAACGACATTGGACAGTTTGTCATTGAAATCTGTACATATTGGCTGCTTTCAGGGAAAACGGGGCTTAATGCATGTCAAATCAGTGGTGTCCCAGATTAGCCTGTGCACACTGATTAGCCTGTGAAATTCACATATTCTAATCAAGAAGTACGCTTTCTGATTGTATGGTGTTTTTCGTTTAAAGAGAGTCTGATACTGGGATGACAATTAATGCATATGCATTAAGCCCTGTTTTTTTTTCCAAAATAAAGCTTAAATTATCTTTTCTATTAATGATTTGAAAAAAAGGATAAAAGTGATAATAACTTCAAAGTAACCTCGCTGACAAGGCAAATCACTTTTAAATAAAATAAACAACCAATGAATTCTAAATGTTCACCTTGTGGCATATTTAGTGAATATCTTAAAGGGACATTTTCACAGTTTGTAATTAAATGCTTAATTTTGATAAATGCAAACACTGGATCTTAAAAGCTCCATTAAAAAAACAAGAATACAATTATAGAAACAAAAAAAGTTACCCTAAACTGGGCTCGACCCACTGACCCCTGGAACAAAAGTCTATCGTTTAGACCACTCGGCCATCCGTGCTCATACATTGAGAGATGTATTTTATACTTTATATAAGCACTCGTCGTAGTATTAAAAAAAGGACAACAACAGAACTCTCTAAATTATTAAATCGCTTAATTTTGTCAATTTAACCAAACGTGAAAATGTCCCTTTAATGTCTGCCAAAACTGGGCATAATGCATGTGCGTACAGTGCCGTCCCATATTAGCCTGTGCAGTCCGCACAGGCTAATCAGGGACGACACTTTCCGCTTAAACATGATTTTCGGTAAGAAGGGACTTCCTTCAAACTAAAAATACCATAAAAGCGGAAAGTGTCGTCCCTGATTAGCCTGTGCGGACTGCATAGGCTAATATGGGACGGCACTGTACGCACAAGCATTAAGCCCAGTTTTCTCAGAACAAGACACAATTAGGCATAGGAAATGATTCAATTCCGGCTCACAACAAGACATGATGCATTAAAAAGCTGTCATGTCGGCAAAATTGTTGCACAATAAATTAAAGAAAATAAATAAAGTATTGGATACACATAACACAACATGTACATGATTATAGGCTTGTTATTCACGACGCTTTGTTCTGTGTACTTGACGCTTTTTACGCGACTCAGACCACTTTACGGTTAATGGAACTGTACCAAACCATGTGTTGACATCGCAATAAACATCACCACCATTTAGCTTTAAGTCCGTTGAGCGTCAATTCCGTTAAAATAGCATTCAATAAATCGAGGTGGATTTCCTGCTTTTTTATGGAATTCTTGACATGGCAAGTCCCATAGCGGCCATGGTGTATTGAATTATTTAAAAGTTACCGCTTGGTTTCCAGGTTTATGTTGCATTCAAAGCTGTGTTTTGCCAATCTCTTAACGACGGTTACATTAAATTCACCTCTGTGTTGGGCTCAGAACGGACTATTGTTATGAAAGCGTCTCATTCATGTCATGATCATGCCAAGCGTTCATCACTGAGGTTACAGTATACTAAACAATCTCTTGTACGACGGTTACATTGCATTCACTGCATTAAAGAAAACCATCTCATACCATGATATCTTATATCAGTCTTAATTTATTATTATAAAATTGATATGGTTTTTTGTTGTTAAGAAACCAACATACATACACACGTCGAAGCAATTCCTAACGTCACTCAATAAACATTATGTTCAATTATTTACATATGTAAATTGCGTGGAATGATTCCATATGCGTAAATGGGCAATAAAATAGTTCCAAAGAGTTGCATTAAAACTCGCAAGTATTTGCACGATTAATCGTACATTTAAAAATCATATTTTTTAATTTAATGCATGCGATCTTAAATCTCCAATCAAATATACATTGAATGCGTTTGTTCGGTTTTAGCTATTTTATAGACAAAATGGCGTGCTGAGCCTTTCGCAGAGTTGTATGTGAGAGCAAGGAACGACAACTCTGCGTGGAGATTGGTGTTTTGCGTTATCTTTGGTTCCACGTTTTTCTTGACTTCATAGGTTGTGTTGCATGTGATCTTTATGTTCCACGGTTATGTTGCATTAATTGGCTTTATTGTGTCGGCTATTTTGGTTTCATGTTTATGTTGCTTTAATTGGCTTTCACGAGAGTGATTTATGGTATTTTACCACATATATCGTTTGAAAATCGTGTAGTCATAGTAGTAAGCACATGAAGTATGGCAACAAAGATAAGTACCGGTCACAGATCAAATGCAATACACACGGCTGTAGAGTAATAAATGCAATCGGAAAAAAAACAAATTTGTAACAGTAAGCGCCAAACGTTTACACCAGGTTGAAAACATGGCATAACATACACACACAAATCTTTTAAACGATCTCTTCCATACATTCACATTCTTGGTGTAAAGAACTGTTGTTAAACGAAATTATTCTCGACGATATAATTTCGTATTAACACGAAAAATTGTGCTATGAACATCTGCGCTTGAAATCACTTCGTCGGCGACTTCCATGAATCTGTGGAATTGATTACGATTCTAGTTATCTCCTAAATGACCAAATAGATGGTCGCTACATTGGGTTGTCTTGTGTTTAATGGGCGACTTACCACCATAATTATCCTATCACCAGTGCCTTTGTCAGTGTCGTGTATTATAATCAAAGGAAGAAGAAAAATCGTAAGAAATTAATCAAAACCATTAAATAAATGCTTGTGACTGTGCTAATATTTGCAGAGCGCTTATAGGATTCCGTGGGAACTTTATGAGCATGCAGGAACATGGAAAATTACGAGTTGATAAGGAAACATTTACATGCAAGCGGTCAGGCATGTTTGTACAACGACATGAAAAAATTCACGTGAAAAGTGGTAGGTAATATTTTTGCGTGGTAACAAACAACATATTACTTTTGTCAGCGCACATTATAAATTAACACAAAATATACATTTAAGCAATAAATGACGGATGAAAAGGTAGAATTATCTCTATTTACACAACTTGTTGACAGTCCACATGACAGCTATATCAGCCGATGGCTCTTTTAATCAATAACGGATGACTTTGATCTTGATGTTATGTGAATGGTTCATGATTTATGCATGTTGACTAAATTTGATAACATTATGAAGTATATAATTAAATGCATTAAGTGCAAATAAATACAAATTGTTTTGTGGAGCAAACGATGAAATCAGAAAGCTTCGTTTACAAGTGTTATGCAAATTACAAACGTTTTGCGACGCTAAGTAACATGACAATTTGTTGATCATTGATAAGGTCTTGGTAATAAAAAGCAAGTGCTTTGTACGTATCATTCAGTAAAGTCAAACATCTCAAAGCAATCTCAGATATAACACGATCCAACAGGTCGAGTTCAAACAAAACAGTCTGGCTATACTATATATATGTTATTAATGAGGCATCCCATACGCTCTATATATTATTGAACAATCCCAAAAGTCATCGAAATGTATTTATCTGTGATATAATCGCATTACTCAGTGATGATACTTAATCCTCTTCGAGGCTATTGACCTCCACCGGGTGCATTGGTGAGCTTTGGTGGAGGTCCTATGCGCCAATAGGCTCGAAGAGGATTAATTAAGTACTCGATTATGGTAATTCATTCAAACGCATGGGAAATGGGGAGTCTCCAAAGAAGTGGCTAAAGGTAGTCAGTAGACACATGCGCAATGAGTCCCGTGCGCAGATGTTAAGATGTGAAATATTCCAGGAAATAGAACTGTTTTAAGTAAAATGATATATAATGTTTGTTGTCCTAAAAACTTCAACGTAATTATATTTTACACGTACACTTAATATAATGTTGTTATTCAGTGGTTTTAAACTGTATTTTAACGATTTCGTTCTGAATTGTGCAAAATGGCGCACAACTGTTCTGCCATGCTTTGCGCGCAAAAAGAAACACTTGTAAAATAAAAGTTCGATTAGATTCCATTTTTTCTGCAGTACACAATTTAAGCCTGTCTTACAATCGTTATTTAGTAATCTTGGGACCGTTTCAATAAACATCGTAATACACATTTACGAAACGATACATTTTTTGAAAAAGCATAATTGCTAAAGTCCATATCATATGTTGATAAATTTTCATAACTTGATTAGCATCTCTAGCGCCGTATATATTTACAAAATTCTCTCGTAAGTTAACATTGTCGTACGATCATTTATGAAACGGCCCCTGTCATGTTCAATTGCGAACGGTTCGAATCAGTTTTATGTTTAGTTTTTAGTATGTATATGTGCGTTTCTAGCACAAACGTATAATACTAACTGCAATAGGTGACTGGGATTTATGTCATCGTATTATACGGGTAAACTGTAAATGTGTTGTTTCACAAAATATCAACTTTTGCAGATTGCAAAATACAGAAACTAATAAGGCGCAAGGAACCCGTCAAACTAAAATCCTCGGTCGCTTTAAAAAAAAATAGTGAGAGAATACCCTAACGCATTCTGTAACGATTTGAAATTGCACTTGATGATCAATCACTTAGAACCTTCACCTTTATGCGTATGTGGAGAAGTTGAATCAGTGTATCATTTCTTTTTTATTTGTCCACGCTTTTCTGAATAACGGACTACTCTTTTTGAAACCCTACACGCAATTAAACAAATAAATTGCAATACAATGCTTTTTGGTAATGACATGGTAGATAATGACACCAACTGCTTCATATTTAAAAATGTTCAGATATTTATTAAGACGACAAAGCGTTTTTCATAAGGTTGTTGTAGCACATAGTTATCTTTTATGACCATAGGAGCGAGCCTCGCTCCCCTGAGCGTGCGTTGTTTAACAACCTTGTCCACTAACGAAATAATGGCTTCTGTCACTAAGGGATTATTGAGAAAGTTAGATGTTAACCATAGCGAGAATCTGTATTAATGTTCTACGTGCACGAAGATAACTTGATAGCGGAAATCATGTTATTTGGAGATGACATTCCCCCATCTATCGGGGAAGGCACGAGCAAATTTAATAATTTATATTATTCACAGAAAACAACGTTTCGTAATTTTAAGGTTTATGTTGCATTTGTACCGGGATAACACACGGACTCGGCAGCTCAATTTGTATAACAACAAAAGTATTATCGTAATGGTTATCGTGTTATTGTTGAGAACAAAAGTAATATGTAGCTTTTTTGAATTGTGTTTACATCCCTTTTTCAAATAAATTATTTGGCGCTCGCACAATACACAAAGTATATATAAACCCTTTTTCGCAATTCTATCAATAATTTTAAAATAGCGACGGAAAAACTGCGAGCATTTATGGCTTCATTTATTTACATTTAACACGCTTGCTTTTACGATTATCTCACAACTATTTCCGTAGACGAACATTCGCAGGCACGGACAGTTCCGAAGACTAATGCATTCCTCGACATAACCCGGGTATACAGGGAAATGTAAACAAACAAACGTTTCGATAGGTACGATTAATAAGAAATAAAACTGTCAAAATTTTAAAGAATGCGTTGATTTTCAATACAGAAATAAGATTTCACAGATTTATCATTTTACCTATAAGGCACCGAGTGGCAAGGAATAGATCGACAATGTACACACATATTTTTTAGTGAAAACATCATTTTGAATGAAAAATAATCATATTATAACGAATAATCAACTTTTCTGAAAACACAATTCGCTACAAATATATATATAACAAGGCATCCAACTCAAAATCACCCGAAAACGGGGTGCAACGCTTTGAACAGCCATAACTTCATCTTTCTAGAAATGTATATATCCTGTTATATTTATACAAATTCTGGGTCAAATTTTAAGAAATAACACGATACGTAACTCTCGTAACCTACTTGACACCGATCAGACAGAATTAATGAATGAAATCTTCAGTTGTAAAGACACACCTTCGCATCGGACCAATGAAATCACTCGTGTGTTTAAAATGTCGGTTAGTTGAAATGTATGTAAACAAAGGTTTCAAACGGCGCTGGACAGTTAGTTTTGATGCATAATGCAACGGCAAGCACGGTAATAATTTTCTTTCATATGTTGTATGGAATTATGGTATTGAGGTTCGTGAACTTTGCAGGGGAAATACCTTTTACTCCGTGAAGATTTCATTCATTTAACTTGTCTAATCGATGTTAAAGGGGCCTTTTCACAGATTTTGGCATTTTTTTAACTTATTCATTAAATGCTTTATATTGATAAATGTAAACATTGGATCATAAAAGCTCCAGTAAAAAAATCAAGAAAAAATTAAAAAAAGGAAAAGAACATTGCCCGGAGCAGGTTTCGAACCAGTGACCCCTGGAGTCCTGCCAGAGTCCTGAAGTAAAAACGCTTTAGCCTACTGAGCTATTCCGCCGAGTACACATTTGAGACGTATTTTATACCTTATATAAGCAATCTTCGTAGTTTCACAAAATTTAACGACAAAAACAGAACTCTCCAAATTATTCAATCGTTTCGCGTTGCAACGCTTTATAATTTTTAGGTTTTAAAATCGTCAAAAGATGCATATAATGGCTATATTAGAGCATGGTTAATGTTCAGTATTACTGTTTCCTCACAAATATCATAACTAAAACGAAAACTTACGAATCTGAAACAACTTTTTTCAATTTTGTCAATTTACCAAAGCGTGAAAAGATCCCTTTAAGTAGGTCATACGAGTTGTGTATCGTGTTATTTCTTAAAAGTTGACCCAGCATTTGTACAAATATGTACATTTCCAGAAAGGAAATTCATTTCTGCGTTGAATAAGACCAAGATCGTGAAAATCGCTGCACAATTGATGAAGTTATGGCTGTTCAAAGCGATGCACCCCGTTGTCGGGTGATTTGGAGTTGGATACCTTGTTATATATATATTTGATAGTATTTTTTTTTCAGAAAGTTGATTGTTCGTTTTACTAGTAATATGATTATTTATCAATAAAAATGATGATTTCACTAATTAATATCATAGCCACACGCTTACCACCTGTGCACATAACTGGTCTTTTTAGCTATTGGAGCTGCAAACATACATATCCGTATCGCAATATATTATTTTTTTCTTATATTAAGCGATTAAAAAAGCGACATACGCAATATTTAAATTGCAAATATCTCATCATGTTCGCTTGGGTAGATGTCTGATATATATTTCAGAAACAAATATACATAAGTTAAGATCTACATTCCAGATAAACTATGTTTATCTCACAAATCCTTAAACTATTGAGTTTGTTTCGATAAATCGAGCCCTGTGTAACCCTACTCGTCTGCCTCCCTATCAACTGGACTATGGCCTGCCTTTTTATTTAACATGTTTGTTTTTTTTGTTTTTTTTTGTTTTTCATTTGCTTAATTACATTTATTTATCATTTAAGTAATATAAATACTCAAATTCAACTATTATTTTGTAATGTATTTCGTAATATTAAGTTAATCAGTTACTAAAACCAGTGTTCATTATAGCAGTGGTATGGTAACATAGATTTAACGAGATAAAAAATACAAGTTTTTATTTTTTGTGACATAGCATATTCTATTTTAATTTCCTGCAACGATTTATATTCATACGACCCACGAACACTTTCTTGGTATATGAACATGTGTTTAATATATTGTCCCGCAAAACGCAAAAAAACATCATTTTGTATCTTATAAATTCTATGTTACAGGACCACATCTAGCGTTGACATTAAGGGTATTGATATTTATGTGTTAACTTTACTTTTCGAAATATTGAACAATTTTTTCGTTGATTATAAGGGTCAGTGGGCTTTTAAATGTGAGAATGGGAAATAAAATAATTATCTCGTAATGTGGCGCTTTTTGAATCAAAAGTAGTTAGGATTTAGTATGCTTGTATTTATGTTAACTAATTTACAAATTGGAATGCTATAGCCTGCAGCATACAGCACTTGAAACACTTGCAGAAGTGTTTTTAACTTAATTGCAAAGTTGAATGGTTCGTTCTACACTGCGGAAAATAATTTGCAAAAAGCAGAGAGATTTACGTGTTTTTTTTCACAAAGGAAAATCATGTCAAATAATGTTAGAACGCCATTATTGAATAACGCAGGCGGCTGCTGTATGTTTTATTACAGAGCAGTGGCAATAACGACTTTGATTCTCATGAAATATATTGCATAATAAGCGTCTGACCTTACATACAAATAACATACCAACACAATAAGACAAAGACACGCTATAATGGGACTTTGGTGTTTTTCTTTCTTGTTCGTCCATTTATGAAAGTTTTATTACGGGCATTTTTCACTGTTGAATTTTGCTGAAAAGTAGTAACAGGTCAAAATAGTTAGTTAAGATGTGGTTACTGACCAATTATCTGCAACTCATCTTGCTACCAGTTGTTTATAAAAAAAATATATTCGATATTTTACGTGACTCACCCAATCCTCTAAGCCGAATTGATCCGTAAAACAAAATTTTGTCTTTTTGTCGTATGAACGAATCTGCACCAAAACTAGATTTAGATTAACATCGTAAATCGAATCTTTTCTGTCGTCAAGTGTCAAAACGAAAGTACGGTTGATATTCAAATGCATTATTTTTCTCTTTCCGGGATATTGTTTTAATATGTTGATGCTGCATTAACAAATATAAGTGTATATGAAGTGAAAACACCAAAAATAAACAAAGGTTGCGAAAGACACCTATAAACTGTAAGATTCCCATAATATCACTTTAAGCCATATTGAAACAAAACATTTAGCCCTCTGAAAATAAATTGATAAGAGTTTTTAAATCAATTTAATCTGAATATCAAAGATGCCAAGCTTTTAACACTGTTCTAGCCATGGTCTAGCTATTCGTATTTCTATCTATCGTACGAGATGAATTTTCTATCCCAATTAATTGAAGCCATAATCATGCCTGGAACGTTCTATACTTGTAACGGTGAACTCCAAACAGCCGCTAGCGAGAGTCATTTTTGGCCTTTGGACTTTCGTGACATGTTGAAGTCACGTAAAATCGTTATACCTGCTTTGCATTGGTGATCTACTATCACTATGATTCTCCTGCAGAATTCAATTTACGATACTTCAACATTATCAAACAAGATAGCCTGAAAGGCCCAAAGTCGCTCAGCTGAGATAAAAAATGACCTGTTCATTTCAGCCCAAGATATCAATGGAACAAATGTTCTAACCAAGTTAAATGAAGAATGAACAATAAATGACCCCCTGGTGGCCATGTTTTTCAACAGATCTGAACCATTTTTGAACTCGTCCAAGATATTATTGGGACAAATCTTCTGACAAAGTTTCATGAAGATCCGACAATAAATGTTGCTTCTACAGTGTTAACAAGGCAAATTTTCATGACGCACAACGGAAGACAGACAACTGACAAAAGGTGATCACAAAAGTTCACCATGAGCAAAAAATATTATAATCATAAAGATTGTCACAATGTTTGGAGATGATATTATTAAAACTAATTGAGTAAACTAAATCAAGATATGATAACAATATTTGTACACAGCAAGTGTCATTCAGATTGAACTAAAAATGTGACTAAAAGTATTCACAAAGTTTCACTATAAACGACTGTAGACATACACAAACACTAACACCCCCCTGAGAGCCTTGTTTTTAAACATACATGAACTATTTTCAGACTCACCTTGCAATTATATTTCCAAATAAAAAATCCGTTTTAAAACACAAATCTTTGATAATTACACAAACAAAAATCAGACATCATCAATAAAATGTGTGCCTTAAAAATTATATCTTCTCTTATATGTGGTGCCCCACATCAAAGAAATAGCACAACAAGGTATCAAGTTGCTGATCTAAGAATAGAACAACAAGGTTCACTCAGGGATGTGTATTGATTTGTGCTAAGGCAGCTGATAAGGGTCAGTTGGAGTAATTAAGTGTGAATTCATGATTGGTGTTCAAACAATTCAAGCTATGAACAGTTTTTTCTCCCTTAAGTAATTTTCTGCGAAATAAATAGATTCTATTACTACATTAAACTTCGAGAATATTTAAGTAACGTGTAAACAATGTTTTACTAAAGCCATATAAGGAAAATTGCCCCGCCACCTGGTGACCATGTTTTTCAACCTATCCAAAATATTTTCAAAGATATAATAAGGATGAATCTTCTGACAAAGTTTCATTAATATCGAACAATAAATGTGGCCTCTAGAGTTTTACCAAGGTTTTACAAAAGCCATATATAGCCAAATAAGGAAAAATGCCTCGGCCCCTGGTGGCCATGTTTTTCAAGCAGCCGAAACCATTTTCAATCATTTCCAAGATATCATTGGAACAAATCTTCCAACCAAGTTTCATTATGATCGGACAATAAATGTGGCCTCTAGGGAGTTGACAAGGTTTTACTATAGACATATAAGGACAAATTCCCCACCCCCTGGGAGCCATGTTTTTCAATCAACCGTAATCATTTTCAAACTCGTCCAAAATAATATTGAGCAAAATCTTCTGACCAAGTTTCATGAAGATCAAAAATAAATGTGGCCTCTAGAGTGTTATCAAGGTTTTACTAAAGCCATGTATAGCCATTTAAGGAAAAATACCCCGCCCCCTGGTGGCCATGTTTTTCAACCAACCGGAACCATTCTAACTTGTCCAAGAATTCATTAGGACAAATCTTCTTACCAAGTTTCATGATGATCGAACAATAAATGTGGCCTCTAGAGTGTTTACAAGGTTTTACTATAGCCATATAAGAAAAATGCTCCGCCCCTTGGTGGACATGTTTTTCAATCAACCCGAATCATTTTCAAAAATATATCGCAGCAGACTTGGACGAATATTGATATAATACAGTAGTGCACTTGTAGCATGAATTATTTAGGCCTTAAATGTTAGTGTCCATTAATAAATAGCAACAGACAGCAATGCGGACTGCAAAGGCTCTTCTCGGCCGATAGTTAACGAACATGCATTAAACACAGCTTACCAAAACGAGGCTACTATTCGCAAACGTCTGTTGAATGGCACAGTAACTTAAGCGTATTGTAAGATTGTTGCTGAAATGTCTCCAAAGAATGCATGGGCGTATAACCAGAATACCTGCACATTCCGTTTTGGCATGCGCCATAGGACTAGGCAACCCATATGACGTATCTCCCTGACGTCGTGCGCTGACGGAAATGACGTAATAAGTGTTGGGTTTCAGGTTGGTCATCGTGTAGTTACAAACTGTGTACTCCTGACATTTTACTTCCGGTACTACGCTCTGCAACCTGGAAATGAATGGACAGGGACATGTGTATACGTGACAAAACAAACATACGTACATAGATAAGAAGTCAGAGTGTTTTTGACGGTCTAAAGTGTTGTTTGCCCACAGTCTTTTTTCATCAACACATTATGCGAAGTTGATGGAAGTACCTACTTGTCGATATGATGCATATTCTGAAAAATACTCTGTTACTTAAATGTGTCGCTTCATCATCATGAGATTACATCGCTTTATCAACAGAAACACACGTGATAATGTGGTGTCGTCAATGTGTCCTCACCGGAATTCATTGCTCGTGTTAGCGCGCGCGAAGACGCTGTACCACATGATGGTTGAATCGCCGGTGTCGCCGCTTTTCCGGCTCCACGGCGGCCACTCAAGGTGGGCGGAAGTTGCCTTCGTCCGCTCCTTGACAACGCGTGGCGCCGTGATCAGCAGCGGTCGCACTGTAAATATTGTGACATTACACTGGCTGATATGGATCGATGCGCGCGAATTCAAACAAAGGGATCTTCTTAGAGCCACGGTGTATGCTGTATGTTGACCTTTGAAGACGCCAATGTACGGCAATTTTGTTTTGAAATTTTGCCAACATCTGAAAACGTCCCTTTAGATGAAGTGCGCGACATCAAGAAATCCGTTGCAACTCATCCTTATTCATAACTTTTCTGTTTCTTTGTTTCTTTTTTTTCACATCCTTCCAAAGAAAAATTAATACATATTAAGATATTCTCATTTTTGTAATCAAAAGGAAATCACAAGGTCAAAACAATATATATTAGCATATCGTGTATAACATGTTTAAACATTGTTGCTGCTACATGATATCACTTTGTTATATGATCATATACATGTATATATTGTATGTTTTATATTGAATAAAAAATAGAAAACCGTTGATGAAATCTTAATTTAAGAAACATCTTCAACTAATTTTAACAATGTCAAAATAGTGTAAAGTTCATTAACGAAAGAAATATCAATATGGTTAACCATATTACACGATATACATATCAATGATTCAATATGAGTATGGATACATAAAAATAGCTTCATGAGTAGTTGTGTACAACCTCATTAATCATGATTGTGTTTCCATGAAAGCTTCCTTTTTATCAATAATGTATTGTCTAATAAGATCAAAGGAAGATTGTATTGTCACACTCGAACTGATGAACATACTTAGATTGTATTGTCACACTCGAACTCATGAACATTTAGTAAATAAAGTAGTCCATCGCGAGAACGAGAACGAACATTTTATTGTTTGAATGCAAGGCATTTATAACAATCTGGAAACATGATTTTATCAACATAATTATAACATCACTTGCACAACTGAACGTTCAACTCCTAAATATTTCTCGCAAAATGCATTTACAAATAGACGAGTGTTCAATTTCCAATTATTTAAATTCGTCCCAGTGCAACTAGGCGCCATGAAAATAGTTCCATCGTATCTCTTGAGAGAAACTTTAAAAGGCTGGAATGCATCATTTTGCAGTTAAGTAAATCAAAAATCAGCATTTCACATCTCACTTCAGAAGAGGGACTCGTTTGGGGATACAAACAAGAAGAGGATATTCAGAAACCATTCGTCACCGACGGATAACGCACATTCTTTTATACTTTATGTGAAATATGACATTTCTGCAGTGAAATAGCAGCAGTGAAAATAAACAAATTGTTATTTTCACCGGTAAAAATAACAAATTTTCGGAACTCCTTTTTCCAAATCATAGATTATCATAAATAATTTTATCAATATTTTCTATGATCACGAGTGAATTAAACTCGACATTCCACCGAATCCAAGAATTTACTTTTTATTTTATGCTTTTTCACCGTTTATTTTCATTGTAAAAGAGTTTAACTGGAGAATTTCGCTGGTATAATGACGTCATTTCGTCACACTTATGACGTCATTTTATGTTTTGAAATGTATTTAGGCACGCCACGGGAAAAATGGTTACTTTTCAGCGAAAGGGAAACAGCTGTTAATTATTTTCTTGAAAAATGGGGATACAAGAAACAGAAAATGTGTTCATGTCAGTGTAAGATCGTTTTTTACTTCACTCGTGATCATTGAAAAATAATATTTTCTCTCGTGGCTTTGCCACTCGTGAAAAAAAAATAATTCTATGATCACTCGTGAAATAACAAACAATCTTACACTGACTTGAACAAATATCCTCTTTGTATCCACTTAGTACTGTACAATCATTATTCATCACGGCACATAAATATGGATCGCGCTCTGTGAAAACGGGGTTTAATGCATGTGAGGAAAGAGTCGTCACTCCGCACAGGCTAATCAGGGACGACACTTTAGTAGTAGTAGTAGTAGTAGTAGTAGTAGTAGTAGTAGTAGTAGTAGTAGTAGTAGTAGTAGTAGTAGTAGTAGAAGCAGCAGCAGCAGCAGCAGCAGCAGTAGTAGTAGAAGTTATAGTAGTAGTAGTATAACTGGATCGCGTGTAGCCGTCTTACACGAGGGACTGTTTCAGCGTGACCTGCTTGCCCGAGGGTGCCACGATGCGGATCTCGTCGCGACGGAGCAGTTGAACACCGCGGACTGACCCTGGTTCACCTTCTCGTTCTCAACTACAGGATTGTTATAACTGTTCTATAGGGTTCTATTTAAATCCGCCTCAGGAAAAATAATAAACACACACTATTGCACTTTTCAACTATATGATACTTTTATTACACTATAGTTATTTAAAGATTTCACAATATACTTTACTTTTCATATAAAGCATTAAAACAACTCTTTTCTATTATTCCTATTGTTGCTATACAATATTTCCATGTCTATGCTGCTTTCTCTATGAAACCTAAAATTTAACATGAACTAAAACAAAGCTTATTCTAACAGCTATTTTAAATGTCAAAACATCTATTCAATTTGCTACAGGAAACAAGAGCATGGTGAAATTAATTCTCTTTCAAAAGAGTGATATTTAAAGTAAACAACAGGCAACACAATGTTGTTATTAATTTCATGGTTAAATGCTATCCATTAATTTCCCTGCAGAACATTAACTATGTTTCATTTTATGTGTTATACATCATGTTTGTTACCATGCCATGTAATGTGTAAGTCGGCTTTAAATTTTTAAAGCTCTTCAGAGCTTGTGTTATCATGTTTGAAATACCCGACTTTATAAATAAATATTACTTGATTTGACTTGACTTGAACGAGACCATGCGAGGGGCAGTCACTGTAAAATGTTTTAACAATAACACAAATTTTTCAATTTATTTCAGCCGTAAAATAGGACAATTTGGCTTTATTAGCACACGATAATCACGGACTACACTTTCCCCTTCTAAGGAATGTTCGGTTCAAAAGTTTCTTCCAGAAGATAATCAAGTCTAGGTTGAAACCGTTTTCGCTGTGCGGACTGAACAGGCTAATCTGAGACGATACGTTACGCACATGCCGTCTGATAAATCATAAAAACAACCGCACTGAACTCAGGGGAACGTTTCTATAGCATCCGATAAGAGCACTATCGGGGAGCGTTAAATGTTCATGATTTACATCTTAGTTCAATGTATGATTTTAGATTATACAGGTAAATTCCATTTCATTTCACTTAGATTATATTCTATTACAAGAAACAGTTACGTCAATCTGTTTGGATCTATTCCAGAGACTGTTCTGATATTGTCTTTAAATTACATCAAATAAAACATATGTGTATTATAAACACCACAGAGGTGAACGCATTGTTGAAACTGATGGTTACTTAAAAATGATAGAAGATAAAGCGAGGGCTTGAGATCGTACATATGCCCATTATAATGCTATACACATACGATTATGTATTGATTGATTTCGAACGCCAAGTTGACCTATTACAAATTGTGCTTATACATTTTATTTAAAGTTTCAAAATTTCACAACCGATGAGAATACATAATTGAGTCTTGTTTAGGAAAAATGTGTTTTAATGCATGTGCTTAAAGTGTGGTCCCAGATAACCTGTGCAATCAACCAAGGATTAACAGGGATGACATTTGTCGCTTTTTAAGTATTTTTCGTTTAAAAGCGCTAATAAGAGTTTATGCGGGTACTTTTGTCCTTGATTAGCCTGTGCGGACTGCATGTGCTAATCTGGTTCGACCTTTAACGCACATGTAGTAACCACCCTTTTTTCAAGAGCGAGATTCAAATATTTATTATAGGGAAATAGCATAACCTGCGAAGAAAAGGCAGGCAACGTTTGCATAGTTCTAGATTTCCGATTACCCACGCTTTTTCCCCACCTATCCGGTTTTGTCTGTCAATCATTCACTTGCTTAGGCTTACGATAAAAACGTAGGTGTCGGCCGATACTCATACGAACACGTTTTTTACCTGAACTTTTGTTTAGCTATGTCTTGAGGTTTTTCTACGCCTGAGTCTGCATAATGTGAGAACCTGGAGTGTGTCCCATCTTACCTAAATAACTTACTAGACTCACAAGTGTTGGAACGAATTGTGTTGAATTATAGCTGAAATATCCAGCTGCACGCCGGGTATGCGAATACATCGTTTACGGATGGCACTTCACTAACAGAGAACAACAAACGCCACGCGCTAGAGGTAAGTTCCTCTGTTTTATTTAAAGTTATATCCTTAAGATTAGTTTTTAAGACAAGACATATGGTCGAGTTGATAAATGGTGTATCCTTTTGTATTGGGGAATACACAATTTCACGGAAGAATGGAACAGTTTTGCCCAAAAAATAGAAAAATTTGATCGGAAAACAGCATAAACTGGATGAACAGTAAACATTTTAACAAAATAAAACTGCTTAGAATTATTGCAAGAATTTTTTTGCTATTCCAGCATGTAGAGTAATCACTGTGCTTCAAATACTGAAATTTTGATAGCATTCAATGAAATATAAACAAAGATAGTACATTTTGTAATAGGTGGCATACATAAAGTTGCAGCCACTTTGTTTACCGATGAAGGGCACTTCAGATTACGGAGACTTTCAACAAAGCGGGCACTCTAATAACTGAGTTTTATCTTCTACCTCAAATGCATTTATTTATATTATGGCTATTCATACGAAACATTTTTTAAATATATTTTTCAAAAATCACATGACTATTAATTTATACTATGTTTATTATAATTGCAATTTTCAAATAAGATAATATTTATTATTAAATCAATGTGTACGGATAATGCGAATCAACACAATCGTGTTTAATTTTACTTATAGCAGGGCTCTAGATAACGGTAGTGAAGGGGTCTTTATGACGCAAATACACATTTGTTCTTCATAAAATCCTATGTCGGTTGTGCTTATTTGAATTGCATCATCAAGACGATACTTATGCGTAGCAACAAAATTAACAAGAAATATCTTTAAAAAAGATATACGGCGTTGATAGTTCAATGAATGAGATCAAGGATAGCGAATGTCTTTTTTCTGTGCAGTTCTTAGCTGCATCACACGCAGTACGGGATGTTACGCGGAGTTTTCGCGGCTTATTTTACATTTTTACATATTGCTGGTCATAAACCTATAAATACAAAACAGAAAACCAAAAGAAGAATGGAAGTGAAATTAAAACATACGAGTCAACCGGCCACACGAGAAGTATCCGTATTTATAGGCGCGTTCTTCGAACAAACCTGTTTTAGTGGTTTGATTCGATTATTAACAGTATCGATAATCATCGCGCTCATGCTTAATACATTGGTCAATATGGTGGAATAATTATTGTTAAATTAATCAAAAATAATATTTATCATTGTTTTGTTGAAAACACATTAAGAATCTACATATTTCTGGTCTAAAGAAAATTCCAGGTCACCTAGTTCACGGATAGCGTATTTATTATATAACGATTATTTTACTGGCCGCGAACTCCGGAGATGACCTGTATATAAACTCTGACATTCATACACTGGCCGCGAATTGACCTGGGTTGAAATGCAATGTATTAAAGTGAGGCCTCGCTTCCACTGCTCTTTATACTTTTACATGTTAACATGTTGACAAGAATATGGAAGTAAGTACTAAATATGAGAACATAGCCTTTAAATATAAACGCGTTGCGCTGGTAATTCTCTGAAAATAATAGGTGTACGCACAAACTGTATTTATGTCGAGAATTGAGTGTAAAACTGTTCTATCTATTAAGCCTTTTCATTAGAAATAAAATTGTTTCATGCAGTAAAACAGTGTTACAAAGACGCGGATATGTTTCCAATGTTCTGGTGGAATACTCAAATCAGCCAATGGAATAAATGAAGTGTATTCATTCGTACCTAGCCGCGGGAAATTTTATTTGAATTTTATTGGACACTTACAAAGGTCAGGAGAGGTGAAAAGCTGGCTTAATTCAGCTTACGCCGAAAAAGAGAATGGTAAAACTCCCTGTATTTTGAGCGCTGCTTATAGGGAGCACTTCCCTTTACGCAACGCTAACGTTTGCTCGAAGTGCGATTCACCTGACCCTAAATCACTGTATTGGTTGAGTTTTAAGAATCACGGTTAAAATTAAATCGTAAAATCAACTGATTCTGGAAAAAAGGAATGCGTACATAAAATGTTTAAATGTCATATTATGGAGTCAGTACTTAGTATACCCACACAAACGAAGTTTAGGGTGCTATATTGGATAGAACTTCATATGCAGCATGTGTTGTGTTTATATTAAAAAAAAGACGGATATGCATAATTTTTACACCACTATCGTGTGATTAAATCAACCCCGCCCGTTCTTTTATTGCTATTTTCGTTTATTGGCATTGAGCCAAAAAGTTCCAATAGAATTTCGAACCTGCATCGCTGCTGATATTAATCTCTGAGAGGCAGTTTAAGCAGAGTGATTATTCATGACATGCTATCTAATATAAAAGAAAATAGCCTTAGTACCTTCATTTGGACATAAAGATAAATGCTTTAGATCAACCGCTTAGAACGTAATTTAAAATATATGGTCATATAGATTTTACTCATTAGACATATCCAATTTGTTTAACATTTATCTTTCACATTTATACCAAATCATAATCATATTTCAAAGGGATAAGAACATGCTTCGGTTATTCGTTTTTTATTTTCGTACTAAGTACATACATTTTTATTTATTGCCTGCTTACTTTTACAGTATTCCACAGCGAATTCTGCATTTTTGATTCAAAAAATACGAGTGTGTTATATCTGGAAAAAAGTGTCTAGATGTCAGGAAACGAAGTGCCATTGTTTTTTAGATGATCGGTAAACGAAGTGCAGATGAAAAATGTGCATGCGACTCTTAAAACATTTGAATTTTCTCAAATACATTAGTAAACTAAAATGTAACATGTTGTAACATTACTGGATATATTGATCTTTTATTTCGAATAGTAAGCACGTTCTTGATTTATTTCCAAGTATGTTTATTTTGTTTAAATATGTACTGATCATTCAATTCATGCTGATTATCGATGAAATTTTATCGTTTTTTTTTTAAATAATTCACCGTTTTTCCGCGAATTTCTTTCTTCGCAATACGAAGTGCTATACCATTAATCACCCAAACAATGTTCTGTGTCTAAAAACCAAATAAACAGAACATAAATACAAAAAAGCTGAAGAACTCACCTCTCGCGCGTGGCGTTTGTTGTTCTCTGTAAGTGAAGTGCCATCCGTAAACGAAGTATTCGCATACCCGGCGTGAGCTGGTCAATTGTTAGTTGAAGACACTCAATTTTGGTGTGGTATTTAGCTGTGGGAAGACCACCAACCAAACTCAATTTTTTAAGTACACTTTCCTTTTTAATATGTTGTCGTATTTAATTTATATCTATAAAATATGTTATATAAAAACATTATTCTTTATATATGTATGCTTTTTCTATCAGATGATAACTTCATAATATATAGATTACTACCAGTCGTTTCCGGTCTATACATAAAACCTATGTTGACGACCCATGCGTATGTACAGACATACTCACGCGTCTGGCAGTCGTATCCGGTCCAGCCCGGGGCGCACCCGGACTTGCAGATGCACATGATGGTGTCGCAGCGCTCGCCCGGCTCCAGACAGTGGCATTCGTTCGGGCAATTGTCCCCGAACTGACCCAATGGGCAGTCTTGGAGGGGTATGGACATAATATATTACTGTTAAGTCAACTATATTCATCGGCATGGAATTGTGTGGGGTATGGACAGTATGCATAACTGTGGAATAATTTAAGCAGCGTTCTGTGAAAAGGGGGTTTAATGCATGTGCGTAAATTTCGTTCCAGATAAGCCATTCCGCTAACGCTTATAGGGGACGACACTTTCCGCCTACACCGAACTTTGGTTATTTTTGTTAGTCATAGAAATGTACATTTAAAAACGTTCAGTGTTGTCCCTGATTAGCCTGTGCGGACTGCACATGCTAACCTGGGACGACACTTTACGCATATGAATAAAGCTCGATTTTCACATAGCGTGGCTCATTTGTTAATTCTTTCACATGTTAAATACCCTCGATAATTAATTTAAAAAAAGTTAAGCCTGAACCTTTGTCCATTATGTATAAAGGGGCATAATTTATACTTTTGTATTAATGCCATTATTTGCATCATTGTAGTCCGCCTCATTTATTTGAGTCGTGTTCTGTGACAACTGGGCATAATGCATGGGCGTAAAGTGTCATCCTAGATTAGCCTGTGCAGTCCGCACAGGCAAATCAGGTACGACACTTTTCGCCTAAATTGGATTTTTGCTAAGAAGATACTTCATTTAAACGAAAAATGTCATAAAAGCGAAAAGTGTCGTCCCTGATAAGCCTGTGCGGACGGCACAGGCTAATCTGGAACGACACTTTGCGAACATGCATTATGCCCAGTTTTCTCAGAACGCAACTCATTTATACTCACTACAGTTTTTTACGGAGCAGTGTTCCCAGCGCTGCCGTCCGTCGGTCGTGTAGCACCAGGGCTTGGAGGAATCCTTCGTCGGGCGGCAGTAGTTCTCGGGTACGGTGGCATCCGGGAAGTCGACGGCGCTGTAGGAGTGCCGGTGCGGCGCCTGGGAGCCCCAGCGCTGGCACACATACCGGTTCTTCGTGTGACTCAAGGAGCCTGCGTAGGGGCTCGGTTGGCCGTTGTAGAAGCAGTTGTTGGCTGGAGAAAAGGAAGAATTTATTATATATGTGTTCGATCTTTGTTCTTTACGCGCAACTATACGACGGCGATTGAAATGAAATTACGCGTTGATTTGACTAATTTTGGACTTCTTGATTGCGTTATATATTGGGTAGGCGACTAAAGTTAATCATGTTATTTGGGTGTTGCTATTATATAAATAAGTACAAACATCATTTCGAATGAAAAATAGTAAAATTATCACGAAAAATCAACTTCTTTGATAAACAAATTTCACTTTCAAATATATAATTGTATAACGAGTAGGTAACGCGAATTGTGTATCGTGTTATTTATTAAAATTTGACCCAGCTATTGTAAAATATGCGAGTTATGAACATTTCAAGAAAGGACATTAATTTCTGCGATTAAAGGGGCCGCCCAACAGATAAAGCGCTGTATCAACGCGAAACGATATTTTGGAAAACTACGAGAAGATCTTATATAGCTATGAAATACATCTGCTCAAAACATGAGCGTGGATGGTCGAGTGGTCTTTGCGGGAGGCTTTTTACTCCAGGACTCTAGGAATGCATGGGTCAGTGCTTCGAGACCTGTTGAGATTTTTAGTTCAAATGTTTAAATTTATCAATATAAAGCATTTAAAGCATTTAATGACAAGCTTCAATATATGCCAAAATCTGTTGGACGGCCCCTTTAATAAGACCGAGTTCATTGAAATTACTGCACATTTGATAAAGTTATGGTTGTTCAAAGCGATGCACCCTATTTTCGGTTCATTTTGAGTTTTATATATATAGTTATATATATATATATATATATATATATATATATATATATATATATATATATATATATATATATATATATATATATATATATATATATTGATAGTAAAATGTTTTTATTTTTTTTATTTTTTTTTTATTCAATATCATACATACAATGTAAACATGTATATGATCATACAACATAGTGATTGTACAAAGCAATAACGTTCAGATATGTTATACAAGATATGCTTATATAATGTATATTTTTTTTAGAGAGAAAAGAAAAGAACAACAGAGGAATAGTTATGAAAAATGATGAGTTGTGTAAAGGCGGAAGAAAGCATACTGGGCTTGTGTGTTTTGTTGTATATTCACAATGGTCTTGTCAGATTAAAAAAAAATAATAATAAAAAAAATAAACAAAACTATTTTAGAGAGATAAACTAGCATTAGAGTGAAATGTATATAAGTGGACAAAACATTATGAGAATTTAATCCGATTCCATTTTTGTTCAAAGATTTGTAATGTGTCATTTCTGAGGGCTATTTCTTTCTCAATCTGGATTTTTAGTTTAAGACTATGGACAAAACAATTAAAATTTGGTACTTGTTTTTTGTACTTCATGTTTAAGATAAAATATTTCATCAATATAACCATAAAATTCACAATATTATTACCGTCTATTGATTTCAATGAGTTAATTCCGAAACTTACATTTAAGAAAGATAGTTTAACGTTTAGTTGATGTTGTTCAAGAAAAGATATTAATTGATTCCAAATAGGCTGGATGTGTTTGCACTCCCAGAAAAGATGTTCTATAGTTTCAATGTTTTCACTGCAGAAGTCACACAGATTTGAGTTAGATAATTTGCATTTAAAGAGATATTTATTTGTAGCTATAATTCTATGGATGTATTTATATTGAAAATTTCTCAGTGTGCTTTCAATAGTTGCTTTATATGGCATGGTAAATATGTGTTTCCAATTAAGTTCATTTTCTCCAAAAAGGACTTATTTTTATTGGATTTTGGAGTTTTCTGTAGGGTTTTTAATTTGTAGTGTGTAAAATATTTTATTTGTTTTGTTTTTTCTTCCAAGTATGTTTTCTACAAATGTTGTTTGAGTACATGGTGTAATATTTGTATTGATTTCAGATTTAATATGTATGGGTATGCTTTTGATTAGTGTGTAGTATTTCAGAAAATTATTTGAAGGTATTCCGTGTATGTATATGTACTACTACTACTACTACTACTACTACTACTACTACTACTACTACTACTACTACTACTACTACTACTACTACTACTACTACTACTATTACTACTATCGCTACTGCTGTTACTGCTCCTGCTCCTCCTCCCCCTACTACTACTGCTACTGCTGCTGTTGCTAACAGTAGCAGTAGTAGTAGTAGAGTAGTAATAGTAGTAGTAGTAGAATTAGTAGTAGTAGTCGTCGTCGTAGTAGTAGTCGTAGTCGTCGTCCTCCGTCGGTCGTCGTCCGGTCGTTAGTCGGTCGTCGGTCGGTCTTCCGTCGGTCGTCCATCGTCCGTCCTCCGGTCGTGGTCCGTCGGTCGTCCGTGGGTCGTCCTCCGGTCGTCCGTCGGTCGTCCTCCGGTCGTCCGTCGGTTGTACATCTGGCGTCGTCCGTCGGTCGTCAGTCGGTCGTCCCTCGTCCACACATCGGTCGTCCGTTGGTCGTCCATCAGTCGTCCCTCGGTCCGTCGGTCGTCGTCTATCGTCCGTCGGTCGGTCGTACGTTGGTCGTCCGTCGTCGAAGTGGTAGTCGTAGTAGTTGTAGTAGTAGTAGTAAAAGTAGTAGTAGTAGTAGTAGTAGTAGTAGTAGTAGTAGTAGTAGTAGTAGTAGTAGTAGTAGTAGTAGTAGTAGTAGTAGTAGTAGTAGTAGAAGTAGTAGTAGTAGTAGTAGTAGTAGTGGTAGTAGTAGTAGTAGTAGTAGTAGTAGTAGTAGTAGTAGTAGTAGTAGTAGTAGTAGTAGTAGTAGTAGTAGTAGTAGTAGTAGTAGTAGTAGCAGTTGTAGTAGTAGTAGTAGTAGTAGTAGTAGTAGTAGTAGTAGTAGTAGTAGTAGTAGTAGTAGTAGTAGTAGTAGTAGTAGTAGTAGTAGTAGTAGTAGTAGTTGTAGTAGAAGTAGTAACAGCAGCAACAACAACAACAGCAGCAGTAGTAGTAGTAGTAATAGTAGTAGTAATAGTAGTATGTTATGTTATATCAGAGCCTTGCCGTTGTTGTTGTTCTTCAGAGTTTATTTTCAGGTCCCACGCCCCTTCACGGAGTCATTTTAGCTGGACCTGCCCCTGTGACCTTTCAGGGGAGAAAGATTAATTTAGAGCCAAAGTAGGTAAAATTTTTACCCCGACTGCCCGGGTATTCGCCAAAGATGTCATTCAGATCCAAATAGAACAGTGCACTGTGGCCAATGAGACCTTAATGTGCACTGGTAGATAGACAATCTCAAGACACATTCATGTCTGAACGCAGCTCCGCCAAGGGACTGCAGCACACAGCTCTGCCTTTCTGGCAACTCTCGTTGTCACCAGCCGTCGTCCTCATCCCCGAGACAGTTTCCCCAGTGCGTCGAACGTACTGAGTACCGCTGTCCCGAGGTCCCTCAATAAGGCCACCCCCTCGATGTTCATGGGACATGCTTTGAGCCCCCACACCCCCCCCGGACAAGCAGCCCAAGGTCCGTCCCGTATGTCCTCCACACTGGTGGTCTCGCTGTCCCACTGTTCCCGTCCCTCTACAGACGGGACCTCTGGCAGGTCTGGGCCAGCGAGCTCTCGACGATAAACAGCGGGTGACAAGTCCGCTGCATCTTGGGAAGACAGCAATCCCAGGAGTGTGGAAGACGTCCGGCTCGAGGGTGACGGACTCAGCTGGATTAGCAGAGCCACCCTCAGAAGTTCCCCTCTATAAGGAAATATGTACAGGTGAGAAAATCTTCTGCGGGCGACTCTCGCCACGGTCGCGACGCGCACGCTCCAGCTGCTGACCGAGCAGAGCCTTGCCTGCTTTGATTTGACCAGCTATATATATGCGTACAGAATATTTACACATGTTTCGCAAAATTTGATTGGCTGACTAACTCGGGATCTTGAATTAGCGAAAATTCTCTCCTCTTTTGTTTAATGCACTCTGCCTTTATTTACTGCACCGCTCTTGTTTTAATTGCACTCCGCTTTTATTTAGTTTTGCAATCCTCTTTTTTCTATCCCGTGGCCACGACATAGCTAACTCGTGGCCACGAGATAGAAAAAGAGGAGAGCAATTTAAAAAAAGAGAAGTGAATGTCATCTCTATGCCACCGTACGTTTATCAATGTTAGCGCGCCGCACTTCTTGCACTTGCTTTAAATCCCACGTGACCAGTGCAAAAATTATCAGGGGCTTACCCGCGCCAATATTTTGTCGATTCATAATCAATATATAGACTGAATGACGACAAAAGAGACCTGCCAAACAAAGGTCAACATGCTATCATATAGGGTAATTACTTGACAAAAAGGATGGCGACGTCCATGCCGAGACAGTCATTTTCGCCGTTTTATACCCTTTATTACTTTTATTAATTGTTAAAATGCCGCACACTTACCAGCCCTATTGGCAAGACAATCATTAGCGTTTGTATCGTATTGATATTCTCTTTACATCTCGACTTAATTCGATGCGTACTTTCTTAGCGGGACGCGAAATTTTAGCTCTTGCTAAGCGAATTTGCAGCGAGTAAAGTCGAGATAAAGAGCAAATATTAATACGAAATAAACGCTTATTACATGTACTTTGTTGCTGATATGGCTGTAAAGTGGACGGCATCGAAACAATCAATACAAGTAATCACGGGCATTAAGCAGAGAAAAATATCTGGCATGGACATCGCCATCTTGTTTGTCAAGTGATAACCTCTTCTGGCTATGGTTTCATACAATGCAAATTTTGATAATACATTTTCAGATTCATGCACAAGAATGAAATGTTTTGGTACATTTTACAATTTGTTGCCTATATCTCATTGAGTGTATACAAATACAAAGTAATACAGCAAGTTAAACCATGTAAATATGAGAACCAGATTGCCGCCTCTCGCAATTAATGTTTATTATTTCTTTGCATCCCCTGATTTCCCAGGATTTCGCACTAGCTAATATCTCAACTCCCGATGGAAACACATTGAGTCCTATAACCGTGTATTACATGCGACATTGCCCACTTCTGTCTCTAAATTTTCGAGGATGTGACCGACGCCTTTTTGGCGCTGTCATCCCGATTTTGCCAACTTGCCACCATTTGACGCCTAAATGCGAGTAGGCAGCTAATATGTTCGATAGCCATCGCTTCCTACGGCGACAGAGCGCACGGACAAAGGAGTGAATAGTTAATCACAGCCGCTTGGTTTACGTGGTATGCTTAACAATAGTATATATAAATTAATAGAGGGACCTTACTGACATAGAAAGTATAGTTAAATGCATTCATATGTTGATTGTTTCCATTAAACTGACCTACCTTATTTTTTGGTTCCGGCCGAAAACCTTTTTTTGGTATTCCAGCTCGGGTTTTCGATCATGTTTGCTTTATTCGATAATATTCGGTAAACAACATTGTAATATGCTAAATTCAGTAATATAATTTACTTATTAAACTGTAATTTCAATACAAAATAAATAATAATTTTAATAATAGAGTTTAGATTTGACAGATTTCTGAAAACTTAATTTAAGTGGAAAATAAAACGAGCATAATTAAACCATAAACGCAGCAAAAAAGTTTAGTCGACTTATTAACCTTTTTTGGCAATGTGAAAACTTTTGAAGTTTTATATATTTGTCGTTACTGATTCAAGTTTATTTCATCTTTATACATATGTATAAGTATGCGTGGCAGTTCCATTGCGGTATTGCCACGTTGAAAAAGTCATCAAAAAATCAGGTAGTGACGTGATTGCTTAACAGTGTAACAAGTGTGTTCGCTACAACCGAAATGTCCAGTTAAAAAAATAATACATTAATTTATTGAAAAAGAAAAAAATCGAGAATCATAACAAATCCGCAGCCATTTTAAATTTCCTGACATTTATTTTGTTCTACGTAAGACTTACATGCGTCCTTCGCAATTCACATGAGGCTTATACACGCGGGAAATGATACCATACATCCCAAATAAGCCTTACGCGGTATGAAAAGTACATGCATGATAAAGTGTATCAATCTCCATGCAGAGTTGTCGTTCCATGCTCTCACATACATGCATGCAATGTAACCTTCGTGCAAGAGAAAATGTATATGTTTTATATGTGCGAAATATTTTCTCGCAACAAAATGGTATTATATCTTGTAAAAAACATCATTGTGAATTATGGTGATACATTGACGATTATATCAATTTCAATCCAATGTGTACACCGATTAATTAGTTAATTTCAACGTGAATTCTACGACCCAGCAGTAGGCGTCGATGAATGTAATATTTCTCTCTACTAATATCGACACTAATAATATTGTTTTCGATCGTTTGTTCTGTTAAACCATTTAACTTACAAAACACGACCCGTGCGTCCATTGACGAATATCATGTGTAAGGATATTCATATTAATATTATCATTCATAAGTCTCTCAAGCAATAAATACCTTTCAATGAACTTCCTATATATCTTTCATCGAACTGACTCGTGACGGCCGCAGCGACGGAGCGATACGGTTACGTGTTACGCGCACGTGTTACGTGGGAACTCAATTTCCGGTCGCTAACAATCCGGTCATTATTCTTTCAAGGCAGTTCATTGAAGCATATGTACGCACAGTGACACAATGGCCGATAACAATTCCCTTTTTCTCTATAATATGTTATCAAATGTTTAAAATGCGTTATTATGTGTGTTCTTCCCAATCTGATTTTATTTACAACAACTGTCACAGTATTCTCGGTAATAAAACATAACTTGCCATCTTTCACAAGTAAAAACAATTAATTAAAACCAGATCATTGATGATGTTTTGATATTTGTCAGTGTGCTATACGTCTAATTGAATTGTAAAATATATATATGATCTGGCACGAGTTGTCATATCATACCATATTTTATTAAACGAGTTCAGGAATTTTGTTAGTAAGCGAGCCATTGGCGAGCTTACTTACGAATTTCCTGGACGAGTTTAATAAAATATGGTATGATATGACAACGAGTGTCAGATCTTTTTTATCACATGCTTTTAAATAAGCAAATCAAATAAATATTCACGCAAACATAATGATAAATCCTGAATGTTGTTTACATTCCGTGACGTCATTTGACGTTACCACGTCATTACAGCAAAATGACAAAATGCGATTGGTCATTAAACGAAAACTAAGCCAATGAAAACGCCAGTAAAAACGCTTAAAAATGTTGTATTACACATGTGTAATAAAAAAAAATGTAATGGTTGTATTACATGTGAAACAGGGTATAGCATGTGATAAAAGCATAAAGCACAAATGAGGCATGTACACAAAACCTGTGATGGGCACATTTTGAGATGTATGTTTAATAACTGTTGTTTTTATGTAGCTGTTAATTCTGTATCGCATATATTTGAAATGGCCCGAGACAAATCAAAGTTTTTGAAAAACGATAAAAACAGGGTGCATGATCACGTGTCTTTTTGGAGTTCACAATTTAACTTTAATCTATGTAAACATACCAAAAAGTTGTGATGTTTTCAAATAACTTCTTAAAACAATTTTTGGAAAGAATTTCAACTAGTGAATAAAAGACACACAAAATTACTAGTATGCTGCATATGGAAACGGAAATTAATCATAATTACTTTCTTTAAAAAGCATGTATTCTTTGCCAAACATTCGATGTATTCGGTTATGCAGCACGTAACGTGAAAATTTTGCAACGATGTCGGTCGTATTAAAAGATGTATTCTCAAATCTTAAGATATCGGCACAAACTGCAAGAACAATTGTCTTTTATGCACTAACTATTTTTGCAAATGTATTTCAATAATGTGAGATATTTTCTCAAGGTCTTAACGGTGTGTTACATTCTGTCCGGCCCATGTGTAAACCCCTTAAAACCCCGTTGATCCTGCACCCTGAAAAGGGGCACCGATGCAACAATGTTAACAATTGTCGCCCCTTTTTGTTGTTCTTTTTGTCGTTCTGGAAGGTATATGTGTTGGTCTGCGTATATATTGGTGAACTTCAGATCCGCAAACACATCAGAAAAACGTGGCAAAAGTCAACAGAAGAAAGCGTTACAACACGAAAATAATGACACTAATCTGGTTCAAACATCGTGTTTTGTACCGCAAATTAAGTAATTGTGTAATAAATATTACCGTTATTACCGTTAGTTTCAGAAAAAAACACATTTTAAGTTTTCTGGCTCACGTGAATGATTGCGAAATTCGAATTCGTCATGGTAAAATTGGCTTAAAGTTGACATGCACAGCGGAGGAAATAACGAGATCAGAGCAAAATTGTTACCACAAAATGAAATTGCGAACCAGTGGTTGATTTCATCGAATTGCATCGATCTGTTTTGTGCACACGCGGATTGTGTCATTCAATATTTGAACTAATTGATTTTTCTTTTTTGAAATAGAGTTGTTTATTTGTAAATAAACCCCGATTTTTTGTCTAATGCGCACCCGATCGAAAACAGGATTAACAAGAATGGACATATTTATTAACGATTTTTAATTGAATAATTGCATTTGTATGGATATTTTGAAATACATGTACTTTAACCGATTTGAAATGTGTTTCCTTGCCCATATTTTCATGTTAATACAATGGCATGACATTTCATCTAAGTTCAATGAAATATAATAGTTCAATTTCTGATATCGGTTTAACTCCCATTTAAAACGTCAAATCGGCCTCTAAACCGTCATGCCAAGAACCATAAATCTGATCACTATCTGGTAACTTGTCATGATGAAATTGAAATTTTTAAGCATTCCTTTGTGTCCATAGAAAATCTACCAGAAATTAAATGGGGATATGACAGCAAATGGTATCACAATAAAGTCAGTGTCTTCTAACAGATGGCTAATGCCTTAAATATTGGGAGAAACAATAGTGGATTTCGATTTCAGTTTATCTTTAAATGTTGTAAATGCCATGAATATGTCATAAATTGCGGACATTTCGATGAAAATTTATCATACATTGTTATAATATCATCAGTTAAGAAACACCACTGACTTTCGGATCAAACAAAATGCAATCTTTGGTGATTATTTAAATATAGTAGAATATTATTATTCGATAGAATAAAAATTTTGTCATCCTAATTAATTACTTTATTAAATAAAAACATATTAATTTAAACCGTCTGTTCTAAATACGCACTTATATTAAGTAGTTAATTTATCTATAGATCTACATTCCACGGTGTCATCAATTTTGTTAAAAGTGTGCTAACTTACAGAGAAACTTACAATATTTGTTCTCACCACGTTTTTGTAAAATATCAACTTATCAAATGACATATCAAATTAAATCTAAAATAAATTAATCTTACATAGCTGACATCCGGGTCCCCTCAATCCAGTCGCGCATGCGATATAGCAGTATCCGGTCACCTTTTCGCATGGTTCGTGGTCCTGACAACGACACCTGAACTTGCAGTTGTGTCCGAATGAACCATCCGGACATCTGTGCATCAGGTCCCTCACATCGCCTTAAAATAAGACAACTGCGTGTACCCAAAATGAGCAAGATTTTTAGAAGAAAAAAAACACTTATCTCCGAGTCAAAACAAATCTGACCCTCTCAAAATCGTAAAAAAACCAATATCAATTACAAGAATTATATTAACAATTAATAAAACGGGTTTGATTTTTTGTACTTACAAAAAATATGTGTTTTTTATTTCCAATATATATGGCAATCCGGATTAAAATGTTTAATGCAAAGCTATCAACATTTCTGAAGGATATTCGGATAAACCTTGCATTTCATTAATCAAAACTATACTTAAAATAAATTATACAATGCAATACATCATTTTCAGGGGATCTTCTGAGGAAAAAATGTAGCATAAATACGTAATGTGTGTTTAAACGGATATACATGTGAACTGTATTTCAAAGTGGAACGTCTAAGCTGAATTTAATCTTCGTAAAACAGATTCGTGAAATCTCGAAAAAGATTAGCACGACTCGCACAACTGCATTTAATGAATCCTTGTGGCATAGGTTAATCTAAAGGTTTGGAGCAAAATGTTGCTTTCTTACCACTTACCACTTTCTTACCACTATAGGGCTTTGAAGAAATAATAGAAACAAGATAAGTGCAAAATTTAATACTCTTGAACAATTTTTTTTTAATAAATTATGAAGAACTTATTCAAAGGACATAAAATATACAACATAAAGATTTAAGAATAAAGATCTTCTTTACAATATTTTATAAACAACTCTTTGATCATTAAGGGGCAATTAAACAACGAATGTTACTTAAATAACAATGTCTTGCTATATATACTTCGTAAGACAACGACACTTGCATATACATTTATCAATCTTTACTTTATATTAAAATAAAATAATAAAATTACGAAATATATTTGTAAAACGACAGTAATAATGTAACACAAAGCGAATGAAACGAGGCTATATAATAGCATCAGTACAGTTTTGACAAACAATATTGTGATCTATCTGTTATGGAGTTAACCAATGTACTCTTTGTATACCACGAACCAAACAGTCAGAGTAAGAAACCCACGCATAAATAATTCTCTAGACGGAGGCACTTCAGAAAATGCAATTCATCTGCAGGCCCTTTTCGTGGACAAATAAAACCTCCCTTGCTGTCGAGATGGGAAATAAAGCGACAGAAAATGCAATTAGACGATTGAACCGGGACCTGTGTAAATAACGTCGAAAAAACGACTGGCACCAACCCATCGAAAAAGCAGTCTACGTACCAATGACATACAATTGCGAAATATTGAATGCACAACTATCCGCCAAGACCTAGCAACTCAAACCTATCGAATTTATCGCGCTTAGATTGTCCCTTAAGATCAATTAATGCCTGTGTGGTCTGAACAGGTTAATTCGAAACAAGCATTTAGCCCGTTTTTTTTTCAAATAGCGCGACCAAAGTACTTTATTAAAAGTACTTCTCAAAAGAAAGGTCATATATAATTATGTATATGTAAATATAAGTTCACAGTGCAAGTAACTTCATGTTTAATGAAGCAACTACCACAGAACAAGGACCGCGTTAAAACCCATGGTCGTATTAAAACAAAAAAGAAAGTGCTGGATTACCCTAACGCATTCGATAGGATTCAAGTGGTTTAAACATTTTTCTTGCTATGCGATTATTTAATGCAAATAACACGAACATATAATAATACTTTGTCTTTCAACACAACACATTAATAGCCAACACTTGATTTAAACAATTTTGCGATTGAATTAAACTTTGCAATCAACAGTTTAGACATCCAATAAGTGTCGTTAACGTATTATTTAATTACAAAACGCCGTTCCATCAGCCGAGTTAATTTATTTAAATATTTGTTTTTATTTCAAATTTCGCATTGCAACGCCTTTTAAATACCCTACATGAACCACACAGGAACGTGACGAAATCTTTGGTTGTCACCAAGAGAATTAAAACCCCTTATGACGACAAGAGCGACTCGCACTGCCTGTGCGTAATTTTTTAACACCCGCGTCTACCAGGGAAGTGATGGCTTCTGTCACCAAAGGGTCTTTGAATAAGTCAGATGTCCACCATCGTGAGAAGCGTTTATAAATGTTCTACGTTAACGAAGATTACTTGATAGCGGAAATCATGCAATTTGGAGATGACACTCCGCCATCTTTTGGATAAGACACAAGCACACGCAATTATTTATATCATTCACAGAAGACAACGTTCGTTATTTAATGGTGTAAGCTGCATTTGTTCTGGAATAACGTACTGAATCAGTAGCTCAATATTGTATGGAAGCACGAAAGTGATATCGTTATGGAAGAACGTACTGAATCAGTAGCTCAATATTATACGGAAGCACGAACGTGATATCGTTATGGAAGAACGTACTGAATCAGTAGCTCAATATTATATGGAAGCACGAAAGTGATATCGTTATGGAAGAACGTACTGAATCAGTAGCTCAATATTATATGGAAGCACGAAAGTGATATCGTTATGGAAGAACGTACTGAATCAGTAGCTCAATATTATATGGAAGCACGAAAGTGATATCGTTATGGAAGAACGTACTGAATCAGTAGCTCAATATTATATGGAAGCACGAACGTGATATCGTTATGGAAGAACGTACTGAATCAGTAGCTCAATATTGTATGGAAGCACGAAAGTGATATCGTTATGGAAGAACGTACTGAATCAGTAGCTCAATATTGTATGGAAGCACGAACGTGATATCGTTATGGAAGAACGTACTGAATCAGTAGCTCAATATTATATGGAAGCACGAAAGTGATATCGTTATGGAAGAACGTACTGAATCAGTAGCTCAATATTGTATGGAAGCACGAAAGTGATATCGTTATGGAAGAACGTACTGAATCAGTAGCTCAATATTGTATGGAAGCACGAACGTGATATCGTTATGGAAGAACGTACTAAATCAGTAGCTTAATATTGTATGGAAGCACGAACGTGATATCGTTATGGCTATCATGTTATTGACAACCTTACGGAAGCTAAAACTGTAGCTTTTCCAGAATTTGTGTACATCTCCCTTTTAAGAACTGTATTCAAAATAAGTGTTTTCTTTTTTCAATACTCACACACTTCAACACAATTGAAAGTTTTATCGATGATTATTTTGACCCTTGTGTAAATGTTCTTGTGTGTCTCCTAATCAAATAAAATGTCCTTTTTAAATAACTTGCTCTTTGTGCATTACCACTTGATTACATATGCCACTAACACCTATTAATCAGTTAAATGTGTAAAAGCGAAGACAGTGGCTAGTCGTACGTCGACTTATTAAAGAATCCAATTAGTAACCGTATTTCATGAAAGGATGCCGAAACAGACGAAGGAGTTGTGTACTTTTATGAGCTTAATCATACTAATTACTAATTAACAGCACTTCATTACAATTCTATATTTTATAAAGCCGTACGGCTAGACAATCCCCATAGGAAAGGCTATACGTACAGAGCCGTATGACTAGGCAATACAGGCTAGTCGTACGGGACCGTACGGCTAGCCAATTGGCTAATCGTACGGGGCCGTACGGCTAGCCACTGCCAAAAGCGAAATGATATGAGAATCTCGCAATGTGTCCTTTCTTGAATCAAAACGATGTATGATTAGCTATTCGGGTTTTTATTCTAATTTATAATTGGGGAAAATGTACCTCACAGCATTACGCATATGGCAGCACTTGCACAAGTCCTTTAAACTAATTTCAAAGTTTTATGGTTCGTTGTATACTTGAGAAATTGCCTGGCGAGGGGCCGTGAGATTTACGATTTTTTTTCACAAAAAAACTCGTTTGAAAATTGTTAGAATATAATTCTCGAAGAACTTAGGCGGCTGCTGGATTAAGTACTGTGCGATTTATTGCAAAGCAGAGGGTATAACGACTTTGACTTTCATAAAAAATATAATGCTTAATGAGCGTTTTTTCTTGCACATAAATCGCACACTAAAATGAATCAAAGAAGGAACAAACTATACAGAATGGGCATCTGGTGTTAAATCTTTCAAGTTTGATAAATTGATTAAGTCTTCTGAAAATAATAACTTTATCATACTGACTGACTTTGAAAATCCCTTAAATTTCAATACCGAAGATCCCACCTATTAAATCTTTTCATACACATTAACATGTATGTACATGTACATGTATAATTGAATGCACCACGTTCAAGCAATTCATATTTGTTTCGCATATCTATCCCATGAGGTGGAATTCCTATCCCAATTAATCGAAGCCATAATAATCCCTATAGCGTGTCATAGTTGTAATAGTCAAGTGCCATCGCCAAACAGCCGTCAACGACAGTCTCCTTTGGCCACTGGACTTTCGAGATATGTAAGAGTCATTTAGGATCGTGACGGCTATTAAGTATGACGATCTGAATTACTGCTATGAGCCAATTAACAAATGAAGTTATCGAAACTGTACATAATGCAACGCCATTTGGTCCTCGGAGGTTTCCATGCTTTACTAGAGTATTTTGATGATCACTTCTTTATATTGAATTTATATTATAACACATGCACATTATTAAATTCCATCACTTTTATGGATCCATATTCGTTTACGTATGTATGCATTTTTCAACAATAGCAAACGTTAATTTCGGATCCTTAAGGGTCGTTAAGTACATGGTTCAATTAATTAAACATGGATGATGGTATTTTGATATGTGTTCGTTTTGATGCGATGTTATGAGGTTTATTTCTAGGAATGATTCAAGTTAACCTATCAAGGACTAAAATGCATGTTTAAATCGGCTTCAGAGCAATAAGTTTGTTGTTTTTACCATTGTAATAGACCCAATGATCGCATAACCACTGTTTGCTTTTAATAACTCTCTCTCTACTATCATCTTAATTATTTTAAAGATTGTTTCAATACGTATTGGGCAGGATGAACGTGTGCTTTTGACGAATCATTAAGATACAATAATTGTTACTAAAATTGCAGGAATCGAAGTTAATAAGATTGTTCTTTGTCTAGCACTTGTTTGGTTGTTTTTCTTCCGCCGTCTTGTTGCTATCAGAATTGTATGACGCACGTTAGCATATACATAAATGTTGTTATAAAGTATAAAAAAAGCTTTGTTAAAAGTAAATTTGACGACTAAATGTATGAACTAAAGTAATATGGATATAAAATGACCATTTAACATATCGTTTATTACTTTGTTTCAAAATAACGACATGAATTATCTGAAAAACTATTACAATGACCATTTGACATATTTTTTATTACTTTGTTTCAAAATAACGACATGAATTATCTGAAAAACTAAAAGCCACACCAATGACAAGTTGTCTACATAAAGTTAAACGGGCGGAAGGGCATGCATGTTATGCACTTATTACATTCGAGTATTGATTCGGTGATTCGGACTGACATTTGCAACTGTTATATTAAGTATAAAGTGGCTTATAGTTAAATATCTCCCGAAAAAATGTAAGCAGTTAAAACTCAAACCGTTGTTATGAGTTAACGATTGGTACTGGTATACTGGTGTACATTTGCAAAATAACATACTTTAACCACTCTGAAACAATGCTGGTATATTATTTATGTAGATTATTTATTACTCGTAGGTGACATTTTGACTATTTAAGCCCTGTCTTTTCCACAGAAATCATCTGTGAGAATTCAGATTCATTAGACTCTAATTGTCTTCTTGCTCTCTGCATGTCCCGCGAGTTTTCCTTAATCATTGGGAAGGCGGCATCAATCACGATTCGCGGATATATTTTCTTTAGTGAATACTTGTATCACTTTCGTGCCGAATTCTTTTTTTAATTGTTTTACAAATACAACGAATGCGTTTTGCCTTTCAAATCGGTCTGTATGTAAACAGGTATCGTTTGTTTGCAATATCAAACAAGCTTACCACGATCGTTCCAGTGTTATCTAATGATCGAACAGTTGCGATACACATTTTGTTGATATATAAGCACTGACTAGCATTCAGCAATTTGTATGCATTACAATATTCATAACAAACTGCGTGCTGCTATCATAATTTTACCGTACTAAAAAAAGCTTGGTGTTGTCATACGCTTTAGTTATGCTAACCATGAGAACACAAACATTACTTGAAAAAGAATCACACAACAGAAAACCTCATTAACAACAACATCACCAACACCAACAAATTTAATTAAAAAAGCATATCTGAATCCATACAATCCAATTAATTTACAGTACAGATTGTTTAAATATGTTGTCTTGTTTACAACAGAAACATCTTTAAAAAAAATTAATTAGATAGCGTGACCAAATGGAAGTTTTGTAAATAGAGAAGGATGAATACACGTCATTGGAGCAAGTCATAAAAAGGCGCCCGAGCTAGTTTTGTCATTGAATAATTAATGCCTTACAAATTGATTACAACGACATTTTGTCGTTAACGATTGGACTCATGGGTAGTCCATGTAACGTAAGCTGCAATGTTGGTATCGTATGCCATTTCAATATCTGTTATCTAAAACATCTGAGGTCTTCATCTTCAAATTCAGGGAGCAGTCGACAAAACTAGGTATTGGTCGATTCTAGAGTTTCGACATTAGTACTCTGTAATGCAAAAGTTGTACTAGTAGTAATGCATGAAGTAATTCGCTACAAGTAAAGGTTTACTTTATTCCATTGTTTGTATGACCAGTATTCCCAGAAATGTCCAGAGATATTATACGATTGAGTTATATATTTTTAAAGTGAAAAAATGTTGATGGAAAAAAGAAGATGTTGCTTTAAAAATAAACGAAAATATCATTTACTTTTGTAAAGTGCAGAAGACGTTTTAACAGAAAATCAACAAAATAAGACAGTTTACCAATAACATATGCACTACGCTTGTTCGCTATACAAGTCATCAATGTGCAAATACATGTACACTTTTGGTTAATCCTCATAATTTTGGACGCATACCTGCAAGTTTTGGTTTTGTAACAAATAGACACGTTATTATATCGGCTCTTTTTAACATGACCATCCTCATTTTCCATGATAAATTACTTATGTTACTGTATCAGTTTAAAATTACCTAGTCATTTAAATATATTATATCCTATAATGTATTCATAAAGGTATTTATCATGCAATCATAGAGGCATATGTCTAAAAAGGAATATAATTTATTATAATCAGGAAGACAATGTGTTTTTTATGAAAATATATAATGACATATTGCACATATCAAACATTCAGTCAAAGATGTATGTGTTTACATATATATTGGACATTATCCCCACCGAGCAAAGCTGTGTTTATTAAATGCGATCGTTGACACATTGATTTGAATACATAACCGACGGAGGAAACTAAATGTGGACCAAAATTCACAATTGGCAATGGACAAATACGTTGCCCATACGGCAGAGATATTTCACCTCAAATTAATTAAGTGATGTTTTTTTGGCACAGACAATACTGTTGACCAATTGTGCTTAAAATTGAAAATGCTGTTCATTTTTATGCATCACTTTTACTAAATATGTATAAATATATACATGAACATGCCTTAAATACAACGAATATACACAGTTATATGTGCTTGAAAACAAAAAATGCATCTTATGCCATTGTCTTATGTCATTGTGTACTTTATATTTAATATAAATCATAAATATCATTTAGAGAAACGCTGCATTATTCGGTAATAATCACAGCCATCATAATTAAAACAAAAAGTATGCATATACGTCACTACATTAGACGGTCATGAATTTAGTGAAACAATACGAAATGTGATCCAAAACGCCCGAAGAAATCTTTTTGACTATAATGAATGGTGATATTAAAGAAGCGAAAGTAATAATCAGGAGCAATACTTACAACGTTCTAGAGATATTTACGATATCAGATCGATTAACATGTCCAAAGTGATGAACTTCTATGATGTTGTCGGGCTTCGAAAGGTTTCAATGCCTTTATAGCAACAATCTACAGTTTACCAAATGCAATATTTACATTTACGTTGTGTATATTTGTTGCATATATTTGCATTTCGGCCATAACAATTATCCTTCCGTTTAAAGTTGTGTAATTCCTGTACAAGAGAGATTGGTCAGAATGACATTACATTATTTGAAACACGGTTTATAATAAAACATTCTATTTTATGGCTTTTGTGCTTCAAACCTACTTATTGATTAATGTACCCTTGTTTTTCATAAGACTGTCATTTTGCTAGAAATATTATCTTGGTTGTAGGTTTGCAAGATATGTTTTAGTCCAAAAATAAGATATGCATATGAAGTTCGTCAATGAAAAGAACTCAATAGTTTTCATAAAGGTTGCCAATAAGCGCATAGGAAAACGCATCAGTCCGAATCAAATACGTCTCTAGACGGCGTTAAAGGTAAAACTGATTCTGACACTGTGTCACGTGACAACAGGAGTAATGCGCATGATGATTTGCATTTAGACCATATAACGAAAACGCTCAGTTGAAACAACGAAGGACTTCATTTAGTTAGTTCGAACTCCAGTCTGATAGCTGTTTGTGATCGGTAATTAAATTATTTCTACTCCAATTCTTCCCTATCCCAATCATGCTAGTATTCAAATATTCCATGTTCACTATCAAATATATAAACACATTAGAATTACTAAGTCTAGTTTAACTGACCACAACTTTATGCTTACAAAACTCTTAATTTTGACAAACAATTCAAACAAAACACTAACCCAACACATTTTCCACAATATTCACATTTCAAGCAATGATAATGTGCTTATGCACAACTGCTCAATATTTTCGTCGAATATGCTGCTTGCTCAACTATCAACTTGCAATTGTATTCATAAATGTGTGTGGTACGTTTAAGCTTTAATCAGTGTCTAATGAAGCGGGTTAAACGTCTCAGGAAATAGAATGTTATTGAAATGCATCCGCAATTATATTTCCAATACTACCGTTTCCTTATCATAGCAGACGTAGTCTGTCAACAGACTGATTATTATTTTTTCTTTGCTGATTTCACAATTACTTCTTGAGATCAATTGCAATACAAAATCAAAGCTCCTTTTATCTTCTGGCTGAATTATCATTTTAAGCAGATAAGAAACCGTAACTCTGTATAGTATAAGTAAAGTACAAGAAGTAGGAGAGAAATATCTCTATAAAATGATAAAATAATAGTGCAGGACTGTCAACAGTCTATAGCAGACGTTGAACGCTTGACACCAGCTGTTTGAATGATATTCGTAGCATCGAGATAGTCAAACAGACTAGAGGAAGTCGTAGTTCGAAGAGTAATTTAATGTTATTCGTTTATCTTCATGAGAAAAAGAAGTGAAAGCACGCATATCTCTTAAGCAAATTAAATGCGTACATTTGATAAAAATGATATGCTTTTTGTATAACAAACTGCATTCCTTTTGTAACAATTGCCAATTCACAAATATGCGTTATACGGACCAGGTAAAGGTAAAGGAACACATTATTTTGCTTCATTCATTGCAAACAGCATTACACGTATGTTCAATTTAAAGGAATCGCCAATACAAATTATGTCATGCTTTAAACGGGAATATGGTCTACGTACGTATTTTCGCTGAAAACATACATGTAACTGGTTCGTTAAAGATTGTCTTTTATTTATATGTATGATTCATAGCAGCTTGTGGCCAGCGTGCTCTTTCTTTACAGATCAACGTGGTTGCGATAAAGTATACATTCCAACAATTTAAGAACGAATGTAATTGCTTGCAATGATCGTGTCTTTTCACTTCAGTGTCTGAACCGAAAAAAAAACTCGGCTCCAACTTGCCTTTTTTTTAGATACTAAATAAATGGCGTTTGTACAACTTGAACATGCTGCAGGAATTACCCATTCTTTCTTATAGGTTGATTTGTTTTACAGTCCTCTTCCGTTTATGTGACCAAATAAGATTTTGTTTATAACTCATAATATGCGCTACTATTAATAACATAAACTCTATATAATATTGTTCAAGTACATGCAATAGACTTCAAATGGCTTGAGGCGGTGGATTATCATGTGCACCGAAAAGTATGTTCTTGAAAATACAGAAGATAAGTCTTTTTCCTATCAAGCATTTAAATAATTATGTCTTTCCCATTATCCGGTACACCAAGATTATTAATGTTCCGATCTTTTACAGTTTATTGTTCGAGTATTCGTGACATTTTGTCTTGTGCACATGATGAATTTTAAGCGATTCAGATCACTTCGACCGAACCATGTGTTGACATCGCAATAAACATCACGACCATTTAGCGTGAAAACACACCCTGCATTGAATTTAAAGCAGTTTTTATGATATTTAATGGAATTGTCCAAAGGACGCGTCCCTTAGCGTCCAGGCTGTATTGAATTATTTTTAAGTACCCATAGGAACATGGCATTAAAAGGCTTTGTTATGTACGAATTTCTGTTGCCCTCATAGGCTATGTTGTCTGTGATCTTTTAGTTCAAAGTTTACGTTGGCTACATAGCGTTGTTTTGTGCGATCTTTGGATTCCACGTTCATGGTTCCGGCAAAGTCTTTGCTGTTTGTACTCGTCAAGTTTTTCGTTTATTATTATAGTGTTTACCATTACATATCGCATATATCGCATGCAAATCATTTATCATATAGTAAGTTACCATGCTGGTGAGTTTTTGTCAACATTTACTACATTTAATAATTTTACGTTTTGGTCACAAAGGACCCGTTATTAAATTCCCATGTTAACGACTGTAGAAGTTTAAATGCGATGGACAAATTTAGTCAGTATATGTCTATATACATATATTAATATATTTTACGTTTTAACAAGTTTCAAAACATACCATAAAATGCCCACATTAAATTCATGCTTGTGGCTATGTTTATATTTAAAGGGCGCATATAAGAGCCGTGGGAACGTAATGAACATACAAGAAAATAAAAAATTACGAACGAGCTGATCAGGCAACATTTACAGGACGGCGGTCAATCATGGGTTTCCAACGACGTTAAAACATCCAAGTTAATGGTGGTAGGACGTTTGTGCAATCATAACTCTCGTCGCAGTGCGTTGTTCTTATCCAAAAATACACTAAATCCGTAAAGGATGTTGATGAAATGGTGGATTTGTTTCAATTTACACAGTTGATGGCAGTTCACAGAACTACATTATCACCTGCCGTGGACATTTTGAACATTAAGAGGTGACTTTGATCTTGATGTTGTGTGACTGGCTCATGCCTTATCCACATAACATAATGTATGATTGCGTTCAATACCACTGCTGTATATATTTTGCCATCAATCCGTCAATTTATTTGCAATCCATAAATTATAGCTGCTTCGAAACACTGGGGCCACTTCTTACAAATAAAAAAGAAGCAAAATGCTTCAGTCAAACAATTATGCCGAAAAGTGAAAGATAATCATCAATGACAACCAATGTTACTACACATGTATATGGGCTGCGCGTTCATGTATTTTATCTCAATAGCCATCGTTCTATTGTAAAAGCGATTTTGTTAAATAATTTGTTTATGGAAACCGACTTTAATTTAATGCTTGCCTTGATGACAGGTGTCAGTATTTATATAATCAAAATTAACAATCTCAAGAAACGCAGTTAGTGGCATTCAAAAATGCCTTTCAGATGGAATATTGGAAAATAAGCGAGAGTATTGAATTAAAGGTGAATGGTAAGCAAAATACAAACACACGTGTATTATATTAATATGCAAGTCAATCTTTAAATTACAACTAACATGTTAATTCTTTATCGGTACAAAACGGTGTTACATGCTCTCGGTGCAATGCTATGTTATAAGTGAGATATATAACGTACATTTAATTTCACCGTGTGTACCACAGTTAATTTTTATACCAGATATAGTTCCAAATGTATCCGTGTTACATTTTTCATCGATGAAGATAACGTCCCCTTACGTTTGTCCCGATCGTAAGTCTTACACCACTGCGTTTAATATGAAACTTCATTGACAGATTATTGTATCATATAGTACATGTGCAATTCATTAGAATGGTTTCTTTTTACTTCCCTTTCGCAGTTATTGGTCTTTTGTATTGTAAAACTTTGGAAGATATCATTTGAAACTTTATTGGTAGCCGGATCTTATTGCCGTTCGTTTGTTGTTATACATATTTTTTTCCGTAGCATATCTGCAAGGCTGTGAAAGCTTGAACTTCATATGCAGGTTTCGGATTTATTTTCCTTTTTGTATTGTGTTCCTTTTTATTTTCCTTAGCATAACCGAAAGGCTATGCAAGATGTTAACATGTAACTTCATAGAAAGATAAATCTTAGTGAAGAAAAATTTGATTTACTCTGAAAACATATTTTTAAATGTATTTTCCGTAGTTTATTCCTATACTTATTTAGTGTACGGATCATAATTCCGTAACTTCTTAGATTTCTTTCAACTTCATAGGAAGGTTTTGTATATATTATCCTTTTTGTAGTGTGTTCCTTATTATTTTCCGTAGCAAAACCGTAAGGTTGTGAAAGCTGTAAACTTATAACTTAATGAAATATACATCTTAGCAAAGAGGATTCATTTACACTGAAAACATATATTTGAATGTATTTCCCGTAGTTTATTCATATGCTTATTTAGTATACGGATCATAATGCCATTCCAAAACTCCTTAGATTTATAAATAAATGAAAAGAAAATATTAAAACTTCCTTTTAATTAAAGTGGTGTTGTCTCGTAGCGCTTACATAACTGTAGATATATTACAAGTTTATATTATTTTTCACGACAGCCAATCTACAGTTCTTCATGCGGGAACGTTGAATTTAAATGAAGCCTCCGTATTCGTTTTGGAACAACATGCTTGTGGGCAATTGGAAATTATCCGTTTAATTACTCGCCAGATGTGCGCCAACGAAATGGTCAGGCTGACTTATTACAACGGACACGTGATGAATTGCCACGATAATGACCGAGATTAGCAATTATTTAGTTCATCGTGAGATTGGTCTGCGCCCGCTTGAGCATTTTATATGCGCCGTGCTCTGCGAAAAAGGGATTTAATTCTTGTGTGTAAAGTGTCGTCCCAGATTAGCCTGTGCAGTCCGCACAGGTTAATCAGGGACGCCACTTTCCGCTGTTATGATATTGTCCGTTTAGTTAGTCTCTTCTTAGCAAGAATCTAGTTTTAGGGACAGTGTCGTCCCTGATTACCCTGCGCGTACACTTTTCACAGAACACAGCCCATTCATGTTTGTACAACCCAAATTGGATCATGAAATGGGGTTCTGATTAACATATCCTGGTCCTTTATAAACTCGCTTGAATGGTCCTAGAATATCACAGAGCAATATCAAACACTGGTTAGTCCTGGTGAGATGATTCAGATCCGTCAGCCATCAATATTTAATTAAATTACTTCATAAATAACTGCGTATCCGGCGGGTTGCTGGGCCCTTATCTTCTTTTCTTCGAATATGTTGTGACATGTCGTAATTGGCCTTTTATAGAATACTTCGGGCCTGTGGTTTTCCTTGAGAATGATTGACGAATTGAAGAGAACAGGTCGAACGAAGTATATGTCGATCTACGGTGCATGGTTATTTATCTAATTTTGCGATTTAAAAGCCCTTTTGTATTGAGACATTATTTGCAGTACGATTTCTAATCGTAATGCTCTACTGTAAATTAGTGGTTATATATTAATTAGCAGGTCAGCAGAGAAGTATATTCAACTATTTATTGAAGGTATATCGATGCGGCAATGCGAGGCATTTCATTTTATTTGGAACATATCTTCTAACTCTATCGATGTTTGCCCGAACGCTTTGCCTTAAAATGTACGAGGAGGTGGGATGATGATGCATATGGGCCTTGCTCTGTGAAAAGGGGGTTTAATGCATGTGTGTAAAGTGTCGTCCCAGATTAGCCTGTGCAGTATGCACAGGCTAATCAGGGACGAGACTCTCCGCTTTTTTGATATTTTGCGTTTAAAGAAAGTCTCTTCTTAGCAAAAAATCCAGTTTAGGCGTAAAAGCATCGTAAACAATAAATAAACGCGAAAGACAGAAGTTCGTAGTTTCACACATCGATGTATAATTGGTGGAGCGGGGTGGTTTCGATCAGAAACACCGTCTACATGTCAACACGTTTTGTTGCTGCGATACAGCTCTCTTAGAAATATATAAGTTTTATTTTCAAGTGAAAGCCGATCATCTTCAGCTAGTAGGTTCTTTTCAGTCGACGGACACGGCAGATTAGAAAGGAAGGTGCAAGGAACATTATCCAGATTTGGACCTTAAGAAGTACTGGGATGGCGTTTTTTCTACAAGAGCGAAGAGTGATTTTTCTACAATGTAAATCATAGGTCAATGAGCTACAAACAAGAGGTAGACGACAAAAGTAGTTTTTTGATTGCCAATATTTGAAAATATTATGCGATCTTGTAATGTGTCTGTTTGTTATTTTGCATTTGACGTCAGATACCGTAGCTGCGTTACGAGTGGAAGATGGAAGAGAATTCCACATTCGGATGGTTCAAGGCAGAAATGACAACGATTTTTTTAAAGATCGTTGTGATGTCATTATTTCTGCGAAGCAAATACGTAAGATCAGAATGCATGGGTATCGGGTTGGAAAAGTATGATTGATAAAGATTGTTTTTCATCTTAAAGAGCAGTGGTAGCTTATCTTTTCTGTCGGCTAGGGAATCCCATTTTAGATCCGCCAGACGACGGTCAATGCTACACCTATTTGTAGCCCCAGTAACGATCCTTGCAACCTCGTTTTTGACAACTTCAATTTCGTTACTGAATTAATAATAGCAATTCTCACATACGACATCGCCATACTCCAAAAAGAGTCGGATAAATGAAAGATGCATGCGCTCTTAATCTGCGTGAAATATTACATATTTTAATGAACGGAGGATGCCGAATCTCTGCGATGCCGCGTCAACCATGATAGAGATATGTGTTGCCGATTTTCCATCATCTGATCTGTGTAACATAACGCACACAAAATGCACATTTGGGGCATTGTTGGATTTATATAATGATCGAAATTTGTACCAAATTTCATACAATCTTAAATAGGCAGCCACCTGGATCAACAAATCAATAGCCTCGGGTTATTAGTACCGGGCAGGAATATTTGCTTACCTTATGTGTCAATATTCGGTCATTTCCGTATGTATTCGTTATGTGTCCGTTGCATTCGTCATAGACATGTGACTTTACACAGCCAATCAGAATAGTACACGTAACAATTATCAAAGCTTTCGTTGTTTATATCTATATGTATAAGCAGTCTTGCTTGGGAAGTAGAAAATAGCAGACGTATTATTGCTTGCTGTCGCGGGCTGGGCCCGTAGCGGGCTTTGCATGTATCTTGTATTTGACAAACATTTTGAAAACGTTGTGTTGTGTTAATAAGCAGAAATAAAACGTAAAGAAATCAGAATTGGACGTTGTCTACGTTTATTGTTCACGTTTATCGTGTATTGTGTCTCGACGAACTATGCGACATCTGAGAACAAAAGAAAACCAACTTATGACGATAAGTTGTTTACTTCTTTAAACTTTATGTTGGAATTACAAGGTCATTCCCAATTGTGGGCAACAACTTATTGTGAGTTTACCGATGAGACTCTTATGTTGTCGTTTAAACGAATGAACAAACCAATTATAAGGGGGGTAAGAGAGCTTTATTACTAAATCAAAAACTAACTACAGTTCCGTAAAACTAATGATGAAAAGCGCGCCTGGTATGAATATACATGTACAACCAAAGACAACAATAAGCGTAATTAAATATGTGCAAAAAGCGCGCAATACAAATAAACAACATGAGAAATTCAGAAAAAACAACAACATAAAATTGGCGCATTTGAATTACATCGGTACACAAAGCATTAATATACATAAAAGATATTCGCCAATCAATGTTATAAATAAAAGCGCATCAAAGAAACAATCATGATGAGGCGCACACAGCCAATAGATAGTGGCCTTACAAAAGAACCTTTTCGTTGCACCTAAAAGAAATGTTCCCCATGCCCCCCTGAAGCAATTAAGAGAGTAAAGCCCCCCTCAAGGGCCCGGCTGGGAGGGAGGGTAGGTTACAAACATCTTGCACAGACGCGCATTCATTAATGACCTGTGTGCAAAGGCGGGCTGATAAGGGGGCACACTAAAGTTTTTTACAAATCGGCTACTCGCTAACGGGGTGGGGGCACTGTCCGTCCTCACAGCTAACACAACGTCTACACCTGAAATCATACAAAACATATCTTTAGTATTGTTGGGGGTATGTCTTCCAAAAAATACATGGATTGCCATGGTGCACCCACTTGCTCTATATTTTTATAATGGAAAATCAGCCAATTTGGGGGTCTGAATGTCACCTGTTTTTGCGGCCATTTACATGATTTTCAACACAAATTTACCACTAAACTACAAATGCCAGTTCATTAAACACTTTCTGTTTTACTGCATCACTAACCAGATATTTGACCGACACCGAAGAATCCTAGGGTCATCCACGTATTATTTTTCAGAAATTCAGTTGAGTGGAGGCACCTTTAAAAATCATGCAAAATTAGCCTTCGGAGCTAGAAACCAGCATGTGCGTATTTCATGACTTTGGCTGCCAAGCAGAGACACTGGCTATGCATTGGACACGTTTTTCGAATCCACTAAGCATGCATTTCAAACCACCACCACTAAAATCTGATACTTTAAACTTGTAAAACACTTTTATTGCTGCTTAGTTTCATTGTAACCCTATATATTAGAAATTTCTCCCCTGCCAATTCGACACTCAGGCTTAAAACTGTATAGTGCATAAGCAGGAATACCACGTGACCCAGCTAGGGGCCCAGAAGGGGCAGCGCAGCATTGCTCATTCGTCTAAATACAATCATGGAGCTTTATTGCACTTAAACGAATGAACAAACCAATTATAAGGGGGGTGGGGGGGGGGGGGGTAAGAGAGCTTTATTACTTAATCAAAAACTAACTACAGCTCCGTAAAACTAATGCTGTAAAGCGCGCCTGGTATGAATATACAACCAAAGAGAATATTAAGGGTAAGTTAATATGTGCAAAGAGCGCGCAATACAAATAAACAACGTGAGAAATTCAGAAAAAAAACAACATAAAATTGGCGCATTTGAATAACATCGGTACACAAAGCATTAATATACATAAAAGATATGTGCCAATCAATGTTATAAATAAAAGCGCATCAAAGAAACAATCATGATGAGGCGCACAAAGCCAATAGATAGTGGCCATACAAAAGAACCTTATTATGTTGTCGTTTAAAAAACTATATGTAATATAAAAATTGAATCAAAGTTTATACACTGCATTGGTTATTAACTTTCACGATGTCTATTCACAGGTTACACCATAATAATACATTTTTGGGGGAATGGGAATACACTTTTGTTCAATACGTGGATAAATGGGTTTAAATTTATATTTATGTTATAAAAACTTCCGACCAAATATTATCTTTATATTATGCTATATTTTGTGAAACTACAATGATTGTTTATATATAGTATAAAATACATCTAAAATTGCACGGGAAGAATGGTCGAGGGGTCTAAGTCGGAGACTTTTTACGCCAAGACTCCAGGGGTCATTGGTTCGAGCCCTGTTGAGGGTTTCTTTTTTTCTTTTTTTAATATTTTATTCTTGATTTTTTACTGGAGCTTTTTAGAGCAAATGTTTACATTTATCAATAGAAAGCATTTAATGACAAACTTCAAAACATGCCAAAATCTGTGAAAAGGCCCCTTTAAGGCAAAATGCAGTTATTTGTTTTTTGTCGGTACGATACTAGATTACTAGAGGTCTATTTCATGTACATTAATCGTATTTGGTAATACATATTACAATTTCAACACAGTTAATATTTATTCCAGACATATTTCAGAATGTAAACATGTTGCATGTGTCGTCTTTGTAAATAACAACCCCTTACGTTTGTCGCGAGCATAATTCTTATCGTAAACCTAACAATGAGAGATAACAATCAAAGACTGAAAGTTTCTTTCATAAGAACCGTTACTATTCATTTGATACTTTCGTAGTTACTTCTCTTTGTTTTAGTTCATACTTAATAATTGAACGGAAAAGTGTTCTAAGACTATGGAAGCTTTCAGTTTCACTTTAAACTGGCACTGACTGCGCACCGGTCAATAATACCCGCAAGGGGAGTTAGACAGTATCGATAGATAGATAGATAGATAGATAGATAGATAGATAGATAGATAGATAGATAGATAGATAGATAGATAGATAGATAGATAGATAGATAGATAGATAGATAGATAGATAGATAGATAGATTAGATAGATAGATAGATAGATAGATAGATAGATAGATAGATAGATAGAATAGATAGTAGGATAGATAGATAGATAGATAGATAGATAGATAGATAGATAGATAGATAGATAGATAGATAGATAGATAGATAGATAGATAGATAGATAGATAGATAGATAGATAGATAGATAGATAGATAGATAGATAGATAGATAGATAGATAGATAGATAGATAGATTAGATAGATAGATAGATAGATAGATACGATAGATAGATAGATAGATAGATAGATAGATAGATAGATAGATAGATAGATAGAAGATAGATAGATAGATAGATAGATAGATAGATAGATAGATAGATAGCTAGCTAGATAGATAGATAGATAGATAGATAGATAGATAGATAGATAGATAGATAGATAGCTAGATAGATAGATAGATAGATAGATAGATAGATAGATAGATAGATAGATAGATAGATAGATAGATAGATAGATAGATAGATAGATAGATAGATAGATAGATAGATAGATAGATAGATAGATAGATAGATAGCTCGATAGCTAGATAGATAGATAGATAGATAGATAGCTAGATAGATAGATAGCTAGATCCTAGATAGCTAGATAGATCGATAGATAGCTCGATAGCTAGATAGATAGATAGATAGATAGATAGCTAGATAGATAGATAGATAGATAGATAGATAGCTAGATAGATAGATAGATAGATAGATAGATAGATAGATAGATAGATAGATAGATAGATAGATAGATAGATAGATAGATAGATAGATAGGCTATGACTTGAAGCTTATTTCCATTCTTCTTTGTATACGGATCATACTTCTGACACTTAAATAAAATTCCATCTTATTTAAAGGAAAGTGTTAAATTTTCAATTAAAATAGAGTTCATTGGTAGAGCTAATATAAATGCAGATATACATGTTTTACAAGTTTATATAATATTGTCCGTACGACAGTCTTTTTACAGTACTAGTTTCGGTGACATATCATTAAAAAAAGTTAAAACTAACAAAACCGTTCGTGAACGCATTTGTACAATATATCTGACCTTACACCCACTAGGAAATTATCCGATTAATTACTTGCCCGCAATGCGTCAACCAAATGGTCAGTCTGACTTATTGCAACGGACACGTGATGAATTGCCACGATAATTACAGAGATTGCCAATTATTTTGTTCACCGTGAGTCTGGCATGTGCCGGCACGAGAATGTATTATGATTTCGTAGAAATAATTGTAGAGTTATGAACGAAGGCATGGGGGATTTTTTTAATTAGAGTTTACATAAGATCACTTTTTATACTTGCATTTGGGACTTTTACTTTGCAGACTAGGGACAGTTTTCACCAACAAATTGTTCAACTTAAGTATGAAAATAAATAATATCCTTAAAGCTGTTATGTTCTAAGTATTCTTTATTGTTGAGTCCGAACTGACAGTTGCAAAGAAAAATTACATTATTTACCATATATAACATTGATAGTTAACATTTTTAAGGATCTCTTTTAAATATTTCACCATTAATGGGATTAAGTTGAGATCCTGCTCATTCGTAAGAGTTTTCTATTGGTATCATGATCGTTTTAAACAAATAAGTATTTTTTCAGTAAAGTGTAACCGCGCGTTTGTAATATGAAGTCAAAACACTGATCCGACATTATTCTAACCCTTCAAACGCGCGGTTGTACTTTACTGAAAAAACACATATTTGTTAAAAAAAACATGATACCTATTGAAAACTCTCACGAATGAGCGGGCTCTCCATTTTATCTCATTAAACATAGTGAAAGATTTAAACAGTCATCATTAAAATGTAAACTGGGTCGCGCTTTATTCTCCTAACACAGAACTTAAAAAGTCACGTGGTATAGGCACCGAGTTATAGCTATCTTGATTTCCGGTTCGTGTTATTGAACGTCATACCATCATGGTCAGTATAAGACATAGAGAATACTAGGTTAGCGTTGAATACAGAGAAGTTTATGTTGCGAGGCTTAGAACGCCGGAAGCGCGAGCCTTGGCGAGCGCTTTCGGTGTTCGAACCGAGCAACATAAACTTCTCTTTATTCAACGCTAATCCTAGTATTCTATTTATCCTATTTAATTTTTTCACCGTGACATTTAACATAAATAGATCTAATAACCTTAACAATAATTTTAATTCAGTCATAAAAGCGCTTAAAATCTAACAAATGTAACCATGCGTAGTGATATACATGTATTTGTTCTGGTACGCAAAATAGTCTTTAAAAAATTCACACACAAACTGTAAAACAAGTAAAAATATCACCATATGCCTACATTCAATTTTAAGCAGTATGCGAATTTTAATACATTACGACCGCGAATAGATGATTTTACTTTACTATAATTCATTTTATTTTCGAAAGAAAAAAATCAAAATCCAATATGGCGGCGATTGCTCCTGACAAAATGCTGTCGATGTCAACATACATGTACACCATCGACGACCTAGTTCTGGCTACCATAACTTTAAATGTCGCTTTTTATGATTTTTGACTGGCGCGACTTTGTACAGGTCTGTCAATACTAAATAAACTGTACGCTGAAGTTTCTTTAGCTATCGACGACCTTGACAATGTTGACGAGTTAACAGACAATTGCAGCGACTGACACTTTATTTGACAAAATATACAGGGCAATACGTTTTCCGACTTCGGACGACGAATTTAAGGACGCGCAGAACGTGTTTTTTTATATAATGTTATGGGTATGCCGTGTGTGATCCGATGCATCAATGGCGCCCATGTTAAAATCATTTTCCCGAGAACAGGGTACGACAAAAGTACAAACAAAAATCAAAACACGTAAGAACTAGTATCTTACCTTTAATTATCCTTTAAAATCCATCTAATAATCCATTTAATTCAATAATTGACGATTTTGCATCTAGGGTTTTTAATAATTATTTTAGCATAGTTAAATAAAGACCCTTATGCCATTCTATCACTTTATTCAAATGAGTTTATGAACGCGATAAACTTTCTTCTTCGTCACACGCTACGTCATCTACTCTACATTACTGCTGTTCAAATGAACCGGAGCAGTTTATCTAATAATAGCCGTTGGTAAACTCGGTTGCAATTGCAGATTTCTGCATACAAACATAATTATGTTTAAACTTGCACAGTGTTTTATTTACCTATGGTAAATGCCCTTATTGTACGAAAAAATAATTTAATATATAAATACTAGGGATGTCAACGAATATCCGAATATTCGGTCCCGGACCGAATATTCGGATACTATTATCCGAATCGAATATTCGGAAGAAAAAAATAAAAAAAATCGAGTAATTTCAAAGACTTTGTATTCGTGAAATTTGCTTCAAACATTGTAAAAAAAGTTGTTCCTCGTGTCATAATGTTTAGTCCGGTAGGCGAGATAATGCGTCGCTATGGTGATGACAGTATAGCGGTCATAAATCCCGCTAATTGCCTAACAAAGACAGTCACTTTGTGTCAAAATTATGATAGGTGCGAATCGCATCGGCAATCAAAACACTTGATCCAATGACTCAAACTACATTTAAATGATCAAAGATTAAATGAATGAAGGAAGTGCCGACTTGGTGTAAAAAAAAAACAAAAAAAGATTGTATGGTTATAATCACGTTGTCCAATAAAAACGCTCTTATGAGTATTTGCGTATCGTATGGTCCAAACTTTAATTAATTACTCAATATTCAATCAGGTATTATACTTAAAGAAATGTGCTTGGTAGTTCGCCCTTATATCATTTGCTTATGAAAATGGAGCCAAACGCTAAACCTCTTGACTGGTGGAAACGTCACGAGAGCGAATTTCCGAAAGTCGCTTATGTTTTAAGAAGTGTTCTTTCTGTACCTGCAACTTCTGTGCCATCTGTGCGCATATTCTCAACCACTGGATTGCTCATCAATAAACTAAGAAATAGACTCGCCAGTGATTTTGTCGACGCAATCGTGTTTTTAAATAAGAACAATGTTCATGTGCCCAGTGACGCCGATCCGTGTGACTTTTAAATGTGGCAACGGTGTTTTGTTTGCACGTGTTCGCTATGTAAATAATACGTTTAAGTTCAGATTAAATTATTTATAGATCTGTTTTTTACTCATGTAAATATTATGTTTCTCGTTCTATTGTTGATGTACCATATTAAAGCACGTGTTCACTATGTAAATACTACGTGTAAATTCGGCTTAAATTATTTATAGATCTAACTGTTTTGTCTTGTAATTGTTTTGTCGTCATGTAAATATAACAGTTTAAAAACCGTTTTCGTCATTCAATTTTAACAATAAGCGACGGCAATGCTGTGTCAATATGTATTCACTTCAGGTGAACTTCCGGTAAAAACGAAAGTAGAATTCATGGAGTAATGGTACGGTAAACAAAGTTGTTTTTTTTCCAACAGATGTTGACCGAATATCCGAATATTCGTTCGGAAGGATGACCGAATATTCGAATACCCAAATCGGTATTCGTTGCCATCCCTAATAAATACACAAAGAATGGAAAACATTCCAGTACACAACAGATAAATAAGTAGAAAATACCCGTGTACAAAATGAGACGTTCCCAATTCCAGTGTGGTGCTATTTTTACCATCTTATACTTTACACAGCTCTATGCCTAACGTGAATTAAATAGGAAAGCAAACATAGCAGATTATTCATGAACTGTGCGATATGTGTATGGTTTGTTGTACATTCTTAACGTTTAAGTTAAATGTCAAAAGTAGATCTATATGCTTTGGTTATAAACAATGCACATTTCACGAAATAAGGAAAATGTGATCAATTGACAATTCAGATATGTCGACATACAGTACATGTAGAAAACATGTGAAAAAAATCGCGTTTATAATAAATCGTCAAAAAAATGGGGAAAATGACGCAATAAGTATGTCATTTTATGACGCCATCAATCAGCTGATTCATTATACGGATGGCGAAATATTATGTCATATGACTAGATTTAAAGGTTGAAGGTCGTATAATTTTGAAGCTTAAGTTTTGTTGACTTTGTTTCTTATGAAAAATCATTCAGTGGTTAAGTAAATATAAATAAAAAAAATAACAAAGCAAAAATCGTGTAATTTTATATTTTATTTCAACATTTCTTTTGGTGAATATGTCATATATATATTTTTCTGCAAAATATGCTCATTTTCTTCTAATGGGTGACCTTAAAATTCGATCAAAGAACCAAACAATATCGACCTAATTTTAGCGCATATCGCATGACGTCATTTAAAAAGTAGTCCGTGCACGCGACAGGTATATTCCACAGTGTTGAATACAAGCAAGTATATTCCACAACGTGTTATACCGTCAATGTCGCGGTGAAAATGGGATAAACACGTTATCTTACACGTATGACGTTATACAAACCGTATTCAAATTCCTTCTGGCCCTGTACGACCCTAATTTGATCATAAAATGGGCGTCTGATTAACATCTCGAAGCCCTTGTTCAAATTTGCCCGAAGGTTCCATAAATACCACAGGGAATTATCAAACATCGGAAATTCTCGTTGCGATGATTCGGATCAATCAATCATCAATATTTAATTGAATTTGTTTAATAAATAACTGCGTCTGTGACATGTTGTAGGACCACTTCTCCCTTTGGCTAAATATGTTGAGACACGTCCAAAATCGGCTTTTATGGAATACCTTGGGCCTGTAGTTTTCCGTCTTTTCTAATGGACGAGTCCAGATCTGGCGAACTGAATGGCAATCACCGGTGAATGGATTTTAAATCTTATGTTTCAATTGAAAAGCTCTGTTGCATTGGGGCATTCATTTATTTATTTTTGCAATGCTTTTGTCGACCGTTAAACTATTCTATAAATGAGTGGTTATATATTAATAAACCATTCTGAAAAGACATCTATTTATGTATTAAAATCCATGAGGACGTTAGAAAAATTTCATTTAGTTTGGAATGTCTCTTCTGATTTGAAGATAGTAGACGGAACAGTTTGTCTGGGGACTTAAATTTCACGAGGCCGCGTTAAGATATTGTGTATATTTAGTTTGTAAAGTTTAATAATCTACTATGTATTCTGGTACTATTTCAGTTATCAATTATTCTACTAACTTAAGCTCTGTATAGGAACGTTTAATTGTGTCCGTCTTTACAAATCTCGTATATTTCCGATTTAAAATAACACACAATGAAAAATCATGTATTCAGATATTTCGTCGATGTTCGATATGGTGCTAAATATTTCCACGAAGAGCGGAAAAATGATCAAATTTGTATTTATTTATTGCAACGCGTTATGCTATTGCATATATATGTTTATGACGATGAGCTGTTAATATGCTTTAATCAAATAAACTATTCCGTTCAGTTATGTTTTGTTTATTATTTTAAACTTCAATGTAACACTTGTTAAAAAAATGGAAAAAAAAGTCGATAAATATGAGCCGCGCTCTGTGAAAAGGGGTTTAATATATGTGCGTAAAGTGTTGTCCCAGATTAGCCTGTGCATTACAGAAATAAATAAATATAGAATAAATATAGAATATATGCCTAGCGTATAAAAAAGGCCTTGGCAAACAGCGTAGACCCAGATGAGTCGCCGCATGATGCGGCGTCTAATCTGGGTCTGCGCTGTTTGCTTAAAGGAATTTCTGTAAGAAATATTCTAAATACAGAAATAAATATACCAGACATCCCTAAGTTTGGAAATAAATTGATTCAATTTAGAAGGATGGGAGAGTCCACTAGGCATATATGGGTTAATGCAATCTAACAGAGAGAACACTTCTTATTGAAAACGTCACCAAATACTTAATAGTAGTAATCATTTCAAGTTTTCATTAAATAATATTTAAGCCTTTATCTATTGATGGCAAAACCGCAAATAAATCATCATATTTTCAATCCATTATTAGTCTTCAACCGTACAGCTGATATCATGCGACCACAATAACATAGTTTAAGGTAAATGTTCAGTAAGAAGCAAATTATCAAAATGAGTCAACGATAGAAACACTTCAGATGTAATTCAAGTTGTTATAACTTTAGTTTTCGGTGTATGAATTCACAATTGGATCTTAACTACAGGAGAAAAGAATGTACTATTCCAACAGTCATAAATTTTTAAAACCTTAATCATGGTTAATATGTAATAACTAGATAACAACGCATTTTGTTTTAAAAAGGCCTGTGATCCCTTCGGCATTTTCACGTGATTAATATTTTAAAGAAAATCGTTGAGGCTATCGTGGTGTATATAGTGATCCGTTATTAATATGATTTACTCTTTTAGTTCATTACTAGAATTTAGTACTCTTTGTTTGTTTTCCCGTCGGCAAATCCGTCTGTTACTGTAGTAAAAGCGAATGCTCAATATCAGTATCAACGTTTAAGAAGGCGTTCTCGAAATGTATTAGCGTGTAATTAAAATCAACAGGTTATTCTGGTTGACTGGGTCGGCTTTGAAATTGTTAACATATCTTAAGTGTTAAATTATATTCGAAATTATGTAACATATTCTCATACTGAATATGGACTTTTAATAAAGTTTGATTGCATTGTTTGAGTTGGATTACGTACTTCACCTTTGACACGTGAACAATGTTTGACGATGCAACACTCATTGTGTTGCTGACAATAACTCGGAGCAAGTTCCGGCACGCGTTGATTGCTTTTCTTGAAGCTCATGAATGAATTGAATATATCTCCGAGCAGAGTTGGTGTCCCTTGCTCTCACAAACAATCTCTGCCATCACAAGAAAATCCTACCAGATTTGATAGGATTTTATTTTATTGGTTTAAGTATTATGTTATGAAAAGTAACATCGATTTATTTTACAATTTGAAAATAGTGTATAAGTTTAGGTTCATAATAAAAAATAATTACACTTATAATTACCTAAATAAAACAAAGTATAAATAATAACGGTGTGATTATTGTACCACGTGACTAGGCAATCATCACGTGGTTGGTTATGAAGGCAGGGATTTGATCCAGCTATTCTGGTTCCCGTAAAATCTCTGCACGGAGGTTAGAATCGAATTACAATATTAAGTTGATTAAACTCGCGCCTGCATCCGATTTATGCTGTAAAAGGTCGGTAAACGATGAATGTGGCATTGTTAACGCTAGTTGATGAAAAGCAACGTGATCGACATCTGCTGGCAATACGTTGCAATAAAATGGCCTGGGTATTATCGTACCAAGTGGCAACCTGTGTTATAATTCAAACGATCGTAAATACAACTGATTTATTATGTGTATGCAATTAGACTAACTTTGTGTGAAAACGTGTAAATATATTAAAATAAATGGTCACTCTAAATGAAAAGATTAATGTTGCGTGATTTGATAAGTAATTTATATTTAATCGAAGCAAATTATTGTAGAATAAAATATTTATAAAAAAACGACAAATAGTATGGCCATACAATCTCGTAGCTCGCGTGATGACTTTGCAATATGTAAATTTATAAACAACGTACAACGTACTGCCAAACGAGAAAAAAAGCAAATATGCTTCAGTCAAAAAATAAAGAATTATGACAAATTGTCAACGATTATCATTTCGGACAACCACAAATACTACGAACGACGTGTGCATGTCTTGATTTTCTAAGGCGATCATTACATTGGCAAATCGATTATGTTAAATGATATACCAAGTACAACATTTATTTAAAAATGCTTTCCGTATTAACAGGTTTGTGTGTTTACTAGTTCGTGTCCATTGTATATTATCCAGACTCCAGTCTGCTTACATATTGTTCTCATTTATTTTAAATTTTAATCTGTTTCAAAAAGGTTGAATATTGTTTATTCGCCAATTAGTGAAGCAATCTAGAACTGAACACAAATGTCATTTCATGTATTGAAATAATTATCATTGCCTAAATACTAGTATGCGGTACGAACAACAAAGACGATTCTGACAGAGAAGCTTAAATCGATCGTAATAATCTTGGTACGATGAGCTCATGATAACATTGATTACCATCCAAAATTATTCAGTTGTTGTTGTTGTTGTTGTTGTTGTTGTTGTTGTTGTAGTTTTAGACAAGTATGAAATGGTCATTACATTACTTATAGTCGAACTAGTCGATTGGAGAAGCTTATAGTTACTATTCTATTGTTTGATAATTTAAACGTCGTATTCATCTTTCTTACCGCCTAGGTCCCTGTTTAACTGTAAGTGAAAAAGGTAGCGCACCCGTAATGGGCACCTATCCATATATAATTTAATCTATTATTTTCTTAATCAGCATCATTTCACTGAACTACATGCAACATTTTAGGTAGGCTTTCCATGCTTTAAAAAAAATATACTGATTTTTTCAAAACTACTTCCACACTCGGCTTTTGTCCAGTTTATGTGCACCCCTGGGGTATATGAAAGTTCCATAATTCATCCAGATTTCCAAATATAGGCATGCAGTTGATGTGTACAGATTCAGAAAAGGTGTTTTAAGTTTAAAGAAGATGAAAAAAGTTTTCTTTTACAGCCATTTATTTTTTATAACTTGTTATCTATTGAAGAGCGCCATGAAATGTAAGTGGTTTCAGGCCACGTAGAGTGTCATAAAATTCAAAATAGTATCATTTAAATAATATTTTGGACTTAGTTTTTATAGATACACTATATACAGCAAAAATACCAAGAAATAGACACATTTACCGTTTACTTTTTGAAATAAAAATAAAAATGCAACATGCATGGTTCGTATTTTCAGCAGTTAATTAATCACCCAATTTAGCCATAACGTTGTTTTAATTTTAATAATTGAAGAATGTTCATAAAAATTGCAATATATATAACAATAAACATAGCTTGTATGCCATATTAAATCAAATTACGTTAGAAAAGAAATAAAACGCGTCGCAAAAAAGTATACGTCGTCGGCAGATTCGAACCTGCGCTGGAATATCCCAAAAGATTTTTAGTCAATCGCCTTAACCACTAGGCTACGGCACCGAATATTAGACTCTTCAACCTTCGAAGAAATCGCGGGAAATCATTAAGGGTGCGCTACCTTAAAAAGGTATTAGTGAATCTTAAAAAAAAGCGCACGATAACGGCATGCTAGTACACATGCATTGATTAGCGAAGGAACAATCATGAATTTTGTTCGTTGTTGCATTACCAAGTATTGTATTTTACACCAACTTCTCAATTAAATGGAATTTATCTTTGAAAATATCGCTAAATTATATCTGCTAGTAAATTAGCAAGTAAACAATGTATTGTAATACATCAAGCTGGTATTTATTATTTATTGTCTTCGTTTGCGTTGCATTTATACTCTATTTGTAGTGCAAATGACACGTATTATATGGTTAATTGTATTGGGGTTCCAGAGTTCACATACGATATTGGTCCTCTTGAATTGTATTTTTAGCATTCCATCTAAATATGGACCGTGCTCTGGGAAAAGGGGGTTTAATGCTTTTGCGGACTGCACAGGCTAATCTGGGACGACACTTTACGCACATGCATTGAACCGCTTTTTCACAGCGCACGGCTCATATTTATCGATTTTTCCTTTTTTCAACAAGTGTTACATTGAGTTTTACATAACAAACAGAACAAAACTGATCAGAATTGTCTATTTTACTTAAGCATATATACAGCTCTTCCTCATTAACATACATGTACATTTGCAATAACAGCATGCCTTGCAATAAATTAATACAAATTTGATAATTTTCCGGCTCTTCGTGGAAATATTGATCATCATACCGAATATCGACGCAATATCTGAATACTTAAATCGGAAACGTACAAGATTTGAAAAGACTAACAGTCAAACATTCCGATATAGAGATAAAGTAAGTTGAATAATTGATAACTGAAATAGTACCAGAATATATATTGGAATTCTTCAACTTTACAAACTTAATATACGCAATATCTTAACGCGGCCTCTTAAAATTAAATTCCCCAGACAAACGGTTCCGTCTACTATCTTCTTAAACAGAAGAGATATTCAAATAGAATGAAGTGTTTTGAATGACCGCGTGGATATACTATCTTTTAAAACATAAATAGATGTCTTTTTAGACTGGTTAATTTATATATATATCTCTAACCACTCAGTTATAGCATAGTATTACGGTCGGTTATAGAATTGCAAAAAAGAAATAAATTAATGTCTTAATGCAGTAGGCCTTTTCAATTAAAACATACGTTGAAAAACCATGCGACCATGGTAATTGGCATTCAGTTCGCCGGATCTGTACTCGTCTCTCAGCCAAGCATTCCCATGGAAAACTACAGGCCCGGAGCATCCCATAAAAGTCAATTTTGGACCTGTCTCAAAATTTTTAACAAAAGGGAGAAAGGGTCCTGTAACACGTCAGAGACGCATTTATTTATGAAACAAATTTGATAAAAAATTGATGACTGATTGGTCTGGATCAAAGGGAATTTCCGATGTTTGATAATTCCCTGTGGTGTTCGTGGAACCTTCGGACACATTTCAACAACGGCCTCGAGACGTAAATAAGACGCAAATTTTATGTTCCAATTAGGTCGTACAGAGCCAGAAGAAATTCGAATATGGTTTGTATAAGGTCTTATCTGTAAGATTATGTGCGTCTTATACTGACCATGATGGTATGACGTTCAATAACACGTACCGGAAATCAAGTAAGATACATACAGTTATTTTATCAGTCGTTATTTATTTACATACCAAATGTTCAAAAGACATTATGTTAATATAGAAACAAGAGCACCGCCTTGCGGGTGCAGACCGCTCATCTATTTTCTTTTTAAAGGTGAAGGGACTCTCATTTTCAATCACAAAGGAGGGAGGGGTGGAGTGAAGAGCGGTGCATTGTGTGGGGGTGTGGACATTTATTACATTTTCTTCCAAAAATGCGAAAAAAGGAAAAAAAAAATCGGGGGGGTGGGTGAGGGGGTGGGGGGATTCTTGGGTGCGATGGTTGGACGGTATTTCAAACATAAAATAATAAAAATAAATATTTGTGTTTTTTAACCGTTTCATAAAAAAAATTGGGGGGGGGTGAGGTGGGGGGGGGGGGGGGGTATAGTGTGAGGGTGTGGTGGTAATTTGTGAGATGATCTTAAAAAAAAAAAAAAAAAAAGGGGGGGGGGATTCGGGTGGGGGGAGGGGGGGTGGGGGGGATTCTTGGGTGCGATGGTTGGACGGTATTACAAACATAAAATAATCAAAATAAATAGTTGTCTTCTTTAACCGTATAAAAAAAAAATTGGGGAGGGGGTGGGGTGGGGGGGTATAGTGTGAGGGTGTGGTGGTCATTTGTGAGATGATCTTAAAAAAAAAAAAAAAAAAATAGGGGGGGGTTGGGGGGGGCACGGGCGATGGTTTGGGTGGAGTCTATTGTGGTATGTCAGGTAAGAGTAGTTTTGTCAAAGTATCAATCAAATCTAATCATAAATAAAAAAAGTTATGGCAATTTTAGAGAAATTTAATAATTTGACCTTGAGAGTCAAGGTCATTCAAAGGTCAAGGTAAAATTCAACTTGCCAGGTACAGTAACCTCATGATAGCATGAAAGTATTTGAAGTTTGAAAGCAATAGCCTTGATACTTAAGAAGTAAAGTGGATCGAAACACAAAATTTAACCATATATTCAAAGTTACTAAGTCAAAAAAGGGCCATAATTCCGTAAAAATGACATCCAGAGTTATGCAACTTGTCCTTTTACTGTACCCTTATGATAGTTTGCGAGTGTTCCAAGTATGAAAGCAATATCTATGATACTTTAGGGGTAAAATGAACCAAAACACAAAACTTAACCAAACTTTCAATTTTCTAAGTATAAAGGGCCCATAATTCGGTCCAAATGCCAGTCAGAGTTACATAACTTTGCCTGCACAGTCCCCTTACGGTAGTTAGTAAGTGTTGCAAGTATGAAAGCAATAGCTTTGATACTTAAGGAATAAAATGGACCTTAACACAAAACTTAACCAAAATTTTCAATTTTCTAAGTATAAAAAGGGCACATAATTCTGTCAAAATGCACGCCAGATTTATCTAACTTTGCCTGCCCAGTCCCCTCATGATAGTAAGTAAGTGTACCAAGTTTGAATGCAATAGCATTGATACTTTCTGAAAAAAGTGGACCTAAACGCAAAACTTAACCAAAATTTTCAATTTTCTAAGTATAAAAAGGGCACATTATTCAGTCAAAATGCACGCCAGAGTTATCTTACTTTGCCTGCCCAGTCCCCTCATGATAGTAAGTAAGTGTACCAAGTTTGAATGCAATAGCATTGATACTTTCTGAGAAAAGTGGACCTAAACGCAAAACTTAACCGGACGCCGACGCCGACGCAGACGCCGACGCCAAGGTGATGACAATAGCTCATAATTTTTTTTCAAAAAATAGATGAGCTAAAAAACGAAGTATTGACATTAAATGTTTCCCATGTACACGTTTTGATTGTCATGGTTTTTATTTCTGAGTTGATTATTAAGGACCCGCATTAACGATCCCATTCGAAGAATAAAGTATAAACAATAGAAGTAGACCCAAGAAATTTTTCTTCAGATTTTGATTAACCTAGATTATCCCTTATAAACGCATTTTGACGCAATAATATTAAATTTAAGGCATTTCTTAATATATTAAAGTTTGAAGGGCTTCATTTTCAACCTTAAAATAATGATGAGTACCAAACAGCATAAAACCTGAACATACTGCGAGTTACTCGCAGGCAGTTCTGGTTTAATGCTGGTTGCAAAAGCCATTTTCACTTTGATTCTGAGTGGGAAAGGGTTATGTCATACGCACAATGTTCTATATGCTAAATACCGGGTAATGTAATTTGATTCGTCAACAGTCAAGTTGGAATCATTAATTAAGCAAATTTAGAACATAACAACTTTAAGAATATCATTTATTCTCATACTTACGTCCCAAATTTATTTGTGAAACGGCCTTTAGTATGCAGTTTCAAATGCCCACATTCATGAATTAACATCGATTTAGTGTTAACTCTTATTTTAAAATCAACCATACCTTCCCACGTAACACTACACATTTTTCTAAGGGTTCATAGTAAATACTCATACGGGCGATAGCGAACCTCACTGTGAACAAACTAATTGGCAATCTCTGTAATTATCGAGGCAATTCATCACGTGTCCGTTGCAGTAAGAAGAAGAAGAAGAACTTTTATTTCAACATATACATATACATATACACAATTGAAATAGACCTTTATGATCCTTGTTCAACAAACATGATGTTATATCTACATAAATTTACAATTTGGTGACATTAGTGCTTAAATACATGTCATGATGTAATAATCATATCGGAGTATTTACAAAATTTGCTAATACATGTAGAGTATGTTCATATATGGTGTGCATATGTACATTACTTTATATTTATAAAGAATTTCATTCTTTCTGAATTGCATCATACTCACATGAAGATCTAATATTACATATCATAGAGTGATTGAAAACATAAGTACAATATATCACTACAATGTTGTAATAACTATGATATCTGCGTAAACTCAATAATCATAATGATGCACGCATGAAAACGATACAAAACATAAGTACAATATATCACTACAATGTTGTAATAACTATGATATCTGCGTAAACTCTATAATCATAATGATGCACGCATGAAAACGATACAGTTACCGTGTATATACATATTTTGAAGCGTACACAAACTTAATTGCAATAAACGATATAAATATTAATGCATTGTATAATGTGTTTTTCTCACTTCGAAAGCTTTGCTTACATATACAGCTAGGTTTCGTAATATTTCATGACTATCATTTGTAATCAGCTCGACTGTTTTAAACATATTTGGTCTATAACAGTAATACTGCTTAAGATATTTTCTTCGTAAGCTATCACATAACTTAAACTCGAACAGAAAATGAAATTCGTCCTCTAATTTATTACATATTTTACATAGTCTTAGTTCCCTTGGCGTTCTATTCCATCTACCTGTTGCAATATTTAATCTATGTGATGACATTCGTAACTTTGTAAGAGCATTTCTATAGCATTTTACATTTACATGTTTAAGATATGGTTGAAATTCGAAATTACAGAAAGTGCTATAGAATATCGCTCTAGATGAATTTTCCAATCTACTATGCCAGTCATGTACAAAAATGTCCTTAACACGTTGTTTAAATACACTAATAAACTGGCTATTATTTCCAACACTCTGTTGCAGCCATACATGATAAAAACCTAATCTACACAGCGTATCTTTAACAAGTGAAGCCCAGTTTTGCTTACGTGGGTAAAAATCAATATCATTTAACATAGTATTGTAAATACAAGACACATATTTTCTATCACTACATCCAGTGATCTTCAACCAATATTTAACAATACAAACAAGCCTCTGGGAATGTAAATCCATTCGACCAAGATCACCATAAATAAAATCGTTTTGAGTGCAACATTTAACACCTAATACAGACTTGCAAAACTTTGTATGCACACTTTCAATCGGAGTTGCTCGAGCAAACCCCCAGACCTCAGCACTATAAAACAGTATTGGTTTAACTATCTTTTCAAAGAGATCTAACATATGTTCAACAGTAATATTTACGTAACTATACAAATATCTTCTGAGTTTAAATATCGCTTTAAGAGCCTGGCCGGACAATGTCTAATGTGATTCAGCGAATGAACCTCCCGATGTCAATATTATACCTAGATAAGAATACTATTTAACTATTTCTAAATGGATTCCATCATAATAAAAGTTTAGATTATTTGGAAGTCTACCACCTTTTCTAAATATAAGAACTTTGGTTTATCTCTATTAACAATTAATTTCCATCTGTTACAATATGTCGATAAAATATCTAGATTTGTTTGGAGTTCTTCCGCTGAATTTGCGAAAATCACAATGTCATCTGCATACATTAACAGAAACATCTTAATAGTACCAATATCAACACCTTCGGCTTTTTTTAAGTAAAATTCATCTTCTAGATCATTTAAATACATAGCAAAGATAAAAGGACTTAGACACTCGCCTTGACGTACTCCTAAAAGGCTTTCAAACATCTCTCCAGTTTCACAATTTAGTTAAACACATGAGCGTACTTGCTTATACATAGATTTGATAATATTAAAAAGCTTACCCCTAATACCCAGTTTGCATAATTTGTACCAAATGTTTGGTCTTACCAAATAATCGAACGCTTTAGAAAAATCAACAAATACACAAAATAACTGTTTGTTTTGATTGATTATATGGGTGATTAAACCATGTAATACAAAGATATTGTCCCTAGTTCCCATTTTAGCCCTAAACCCAGCTTGCGCTTCTACATATATATAGTTTTCCTCTGCCCAATGTGTAAGTCTAGTGTTTATAAGTCTTGTTAACAATTTTCCAACAACACTTAGTAATGTAATTCCTCTAAAATTTGTAACATTTGAAACACTGCCTAAGTCAGCATGACCATTTCGGTGACGCATAGTGGGCGAGTAATGAATTGGATAATTTCCTATTGGGTGTGAGGTCAGATATCTTGTTCAAATGCGTTAACGAACGGTTCTGTTAGTTTTAACTTGTTTAATATGATATATCACCGGACAAAGTACTGTGAAAAGACTTTCGTAAGAACAATATTATATAAACTTGTAATATATCAACACTTAGGTCTACCATTAAAAACTATTTAAATTGAAAATTACATATTTTTTTATTATCCGTTAATTTAAGAATGTATTTCAAAAGATTCAGAAGTAATCTCCGTAAACAAAACAGTATGGAAATAAGCGATTGGCAATACTTATAGGATCTGGCACGAGTTGTCATATCATACCATATTTTATTCAACGAGTTAAGGCATTTTGTTAGTAAGCGAGCCTTTTGCATTATTTTTCGCTTTAGCTGCATAAACAAATATACGTGTATATGAAGTGAAAACACCAAAAATAAACAAGGGTTGCGATAGACACCTATAAACTGTAAGATGCCCATAATATCACTTTCAATAACACTTTTGTAGTTTTGTTACAATAATATTCACATGACATCTTGCACAAACAATCTTTACGATTTTGTGTATTAAACAAGTGCATTAGTTGGCAGTAACAATTCACTCAAAATTCAACATTGTGTAACAATCAATTTTATAGAAACAAACAAAAAAGGTTCGCCGCAACAAAACTATTTTCCTGTCCGTGCGTGGGTGGCTTTGTGTTTGGAGATTCCCGACTGCGTTTTGACCTCTGTACCACACTGTTCGCAAACAAATGGCATTCTACAAGTAATTCTAACACGGCACGCGACTTGTTTTCTATAGACTAAGAACAAAATCAAGTGTGGGTTATTCTGCAATAACTTATGGGCGGAGCTTAATGTTTCGAAAATAGTTCCGAATAAATAAAGAAAATATTGCAGTAAAATGTACGTGCTAAAACCCGCTCTAAAAGAAATGTAATAAATGTTGCATGTATATAAATGCAATGAAACAACAAATTGTATATTTGGTGATAAGTGGCATAACCACGCCTACAAAGAATGTTATTTGTTAGGAAACGTAATTCAGAAAACATTTATAGCATGTCAGCTTTTCAGAAGCATCAATAAACGTGACGTCATTTAGTTTCTACGAGTGTTGTTTTCAATGAAAATGACGTCATTTGCAAAATATTTATGAATGAAAACGACGTCATATGTTTGTACAATTCAATGACGTCACTAAATAGTGAACTTTGTACTAAGAAGGGCGGAGTATTGAAAAATATAGTTTACGTCCTAAAGCTTGAACAAAATAAATCAGAATCGTGTTAGAATCGAAATAATATTATTCTATGATGGTTTGTTGTCGAATAACCCACAGTAAGTTGTGTTGATGCGTGTTATCAAATCACTCGTGCGTGGCACTCGTGGTTTAATTCCTACGCATCTATACTCCTTACTGTGGGTTATTCGACAACAAACCATGATAGAAAAATATTATTTCTTAAACAAAATATGAATATAAATTATCGACAATCGTGATAATTTTGAGTAACATGAACGTCGTGATTATCATATTTAAGGCGCGCAAAACAGTACCAACAATGTTTTATTGTCCAACTTTTGTTATTTAGACAGACTTAAAATATAAATGACGTTAATGTCAATCTTTCGATTTTCTAGTTAAGTTTGTATACCACACAAAGCATTTCAAAAATGTGTCTGACATATAGCATTATTACATTTTCATACACACACTCCGAATCAAATGTATTTGCGCAAACATACAATGTATGTAGCTTCTCTATGAAGAATTACAATGTCCGTCCTATTTTTTTAAACCTTCGACAACATTATAATCAAAGTTTTTGTTGATTGAATAAAAAAATATACCACACATAGCATTTCACTTCATTTGTTTTCAAACACGCGGTAGCACTTTTTGGAAAAAATACTTGTTTTTTTGGGGTGGGGTGCAAACTTAACAAAGTTGTGTATTTTGACAATTACCGGGCACTCGTCTTTGTTTTTTGTAAATTGTTTTGAATTAATGAAGAAATTATCAAAAACGTTACCTGAAGCGATGTTTTGTTGACATCCGATTGTCCCACACATAGCCGAAAAAGTCACGTGGTACAGGCACCTTGCTGGTGCTAATATAAAGCAAACACAGAGATCGAAATTCAAATACTTGCCAGTTCTGAAATCGAAATGTTAAGTTGAAACGAGAATATCTAGCTTGGGCACTAACATCGAAGTTTCAATTGTGAACCACGAATATCTCTGAGATCAAAATTCAAACGTGTACCTGAAATCATTACCATCGATACGCTTTATGACTTCATAGGATCGTGATGTCAATAATTGTGTTAATATAGCAAAGGTTGGGATTTATTTTCATTCGGAAACGAACTATCAAACTTAGTCCCCGATGGAAGCACTGAAGATGTAATAAAAAATGTTACTACTTTAGTTTTCTGTATGAATTCACAATGGGATCTAAAATACAGCAGAAAAGAATGTCCTATTCCAACAGTCATTAATTTTAATAACCTAAATCATGGTAAATTTATAATCAATATATGAGTTCGCATTTTGTTTACAAACATGTCTGTTATCCCTTCGGAATTTTTCAAGTAATTAATATTTTAAAGAAAATCGTTGATGCTATCGTAGTAAATAAAGTGATCCGTTATTAAAATGATTTAATCTTCAAGTTCATTAATAGAATTTAGTACTCTGTGTGTGTTTTCTCTTCGGCCAATCCGTCTTTTACTGTAGTACCAGCAAATGTTCAATAACCGTGTCAAAGTTTAAGAAGGCGTTCTCGAAATGTTTTACCGTGAAATTTAAATCAACAGAATATTCTGGTTGAATGGGTCAGCTTTCAAAATGTTTACATATCTTAAGTGTTAAAATATATTCAAAATTATGTAACAGACAGACAGACAGACATGTAACATATTCTCATACTGAATCTGGACTTTTAATAAAGTTGTTTGCATTGTTTGACTTCGATTGCGTACTTCACCTTTGTCACGTGAACAATGTTTTGACGATGAAACACTCATTATGTTGCTGACAATAACTCGGAAAAAGATTCAAAGCACTTTGATCGCCTTTCTTGAAGCTCATGAATTGAATGACAATATAACTGTGGCGAAACTTGCGTCTGCATCCGATTTATGCTGTAAACGGTCGGTAAACATGAATGCGGCTAGTTGTTGTATAGCGATGCCATCGACATCTGCGGGTATTAAGTTACAATAAAATGGCTTGAAATAATCGTACCAAGTGTCATCCTTTGTTTTAATTCAAACAATCGTTTTATACGATTGATTGATTATTTGAATGCAATGAGAGTTATGAAAGCCTGTGTAATACTTTTGTTTAAAGGGATCTTTTCACGCTTTGGTAAATTGACAACATTGAAAAAAGTTGTTTCAGATTCGCAAATTTTCGAATTTTCGTTTTAGTTATGATATTTGTGAGGAAACAGTAATACTGAACATTTACCATGGTCTAATATAGCCATTATATGCATCTTTTGACGATTTTAAAACCTAAAAATTATAAAGCGTTGCAACGCGAAACGATTGAATAACTTGGAGAGTTCTGTTTTTGTCGTTAAATTTTGTGAAACTACGAAGATTGCTTATATAAGGTATAAAATACGTGCATCATGTGTACTCGGCGAAATAGCTCAGTAAGCTAAAGCGTTTTTACTTCAGGACTCTGGCAGGACTCCAGGGGTCACTGGTTCGAAACCTGGTCCGGGCTATGTTCTTTTCCTTTTTTTAATTTTATTCTTGATTTTTTACTGGCGCTTTTACGATCCAATGTTTACATTTATCGATATAAAGCATTTAATGGATAAGTTAAAAAATGCCAAAATCTGTGAAAAGGCCCCTTTAACCCATTTATGCCTAGGGGACTCTCCCATCCTTTTAAATTGCGGCGTCTCATCAGGGTCTGCGCTGTTTGCTTAAAGAAATATTCTAAATATAGAAATAAATATACAAAAAAATCCCTAATTTTGGAAATAAATTGATCCAATTTTGAAGAATGGGAGAGTCCACAAGGCATACATGGGTAAATCGATCGTATGAATCTTGGAACGATGAGCTGATGATTACCATGAAAACCAACCGGAAGTATTCAGTTGTTGCTGTTTAAGACAAGTATTAGTGCAGTTATGAAGTGATCATTACATTAACTCTGGTCGAACTAGTTGATCGGAGAAGCTTATAGTTACTCTTCTATTGTTAGATGATTGAAACGTCGTATTCCTCTTTCTTATCGACTAGGGTCCCATGTAGCTATAAGTGAATCGTTTAGAGGGGTATTAATGAATCATTAAAAATGCGCATGAAAACGCAGTGCTATGTTACAACTCGTTTTGCAATAAACCCGTTTTGCAGTAAAATCATCGCACACGTATTTGCAATAATAATTATTGCAAAACGGGTTGAAGTGTCTTATTCAATGTGAAAATTTTATAACAATCCGTTTTGCAATAAACCCGTTTTTCAATAACATCATCACTCTTGTAATAATTAATTCAAATGGATTTGAATAGTTAAAAGGTAGTTTCAAATGCTGTATTTAAATTATATTGTTTAAAAAACACATCTGTGAGTTTAGACTTAAAATTAAAATGCATGGAATGTGGTGAATTTCGAGATAAAATACGATAAAACAACACAGAATGTGTATCGAAATTGATTTCAGACAATTTATTAGTTAAGATAACGCGAAAATGCAATAATTTATGGAAAAACGTGTTGAAATGTCTTATTGGAATGTGAATTTTGTGTAACAATATTTGCAAAAATTATTGCATTTCTGGTTTTTCTTTACTTCAGTAAGAACTTGGTTGAAAACAGTTTCTATACAACATTTTGTAATATTTTATCATATTTATCATGAAATCGATCACTTTCGATGACGTTTTTTTGTCTACATTTATACTTATGTCTTATTTTGAAAAAGAAAAACCATAAATACGACAGTGTATTAGACTTTATTTTCACCGTTTCCAGTAAATGTGGATCAATTAGTACATGTGTGATGAGTTTATTGCAAAACGGGTTTATTCCAAAACGGGGTGTTATAAATGCAATAATACAATCTACTCGTTGTGCAATACAATTATTGCAAGTACATTAACAAGTAAACGATGTATCGTTATACATCAATCTGGTATTCATTATTTCATTTCATAATGACACGTATGGTTTATGGAGTATATTGGGGTTCGGGAGTTCATATACGATATTGGTCCTCGTGAACTCTATTTTGAGCAATCTAAACATGGACCGTGCTCTGTGAAAAAGGGGTTTAATGCATGTGAGTAAAGTGCCGTCCCGGATTGCAGTCCGCACAGGCTTATCAAGGCAGGCTATTTCTGCCTAAACTGGTTTTTTGCTAAATCTTTCTTGAAACTAAAAATATCATAAAAGCGGAAAGTGTCGTCCCTGATAAGCCTGTGCGGACTGCACAGACTAATATGGGACGACACTTTACGAACATGCATTTTGCCCAGTTTTCTCAGAGCACGACTCAAATAATCAACACACAAATCAACAGACGGGATTGCATTTCGGATTTTTTTTCATGTTAAATATAAAATCATGATCCGTTCAGTGTGTTCGTCTTATAAATCGTATTAATCAATACATTAGATTATTTAATTTCTTTATATTTTGAAGGAAAATGCTATAATTATTTAATGTTTATGCGTACATCGCGAGGACAAAACAAAAAGAGTCTTACGTTACTTAGTTTTACCTAATCTTGACATGGTCATTGTTCAAATACTCATTTACCTGCCGGGAAATCACGTGACGCATCTGTTTAAGATAACGCAATTTGCATGCAATTTCGGCTATCGAAGTTTTTTTAACCAAACTAAGCAATCAAGGTTATGTCCGCCAACCCGCCCGCCCGCCCGCCCGTCCGTCCGTATGTCTGTCTGCATGAAGGAAGCGAAATTTGAATTCGAAAAAGTAAAAAATGTGTTTTCACAAAAATGACATTAATTAATATATCCATAATTCTTTTGCCACTAGTAACTATGTACAGGTCTCTTAAATTAGAATATCTGTTTTGAAAGGCATATTTATTCGTTCATGACAAAAAAAGAATTATGCCTTTAAATGAACACTTTTTTGTTATATAGGTCACTTTCGATAATTATGTAGCGCAACTCTCATTTTATAACTTGAACAGCATATTTAAATGCAAATTATTTTAATGCAAATGAAATTTAATACAAAACTTTTGTTAATTTGTTGTTGGGCTGGAGTTAAGTACTAGTATTTCACGGAAATTCTTGAACAATGTTTCGAACAAGTACATGTCATGGTGTGGTAATAACTCGGAAAACGCTCCAGGACGCGTGGTTCGCCTTACATCAAGAGGCCATGATCGAATGGCACTCGAAATGGTGATAAAACTCGCGTCTGGGTCAGATTAATTCTGTAAAAGGACGGTACATGATGAATGCGGTATTGTTAACGCCTGTGCTCGAATATTAATGTCATGACCAACTGCTTCCAACAAGATGTAGAGAAATGTCATTCGTCCGTGGTTGTCTTTGTAAAATATTAGCATCGTTTATACACGTAATTGATTTTCGCAAAGCAACGAGGTTTATGAAAAATAATGTAAACTATGTGTTGTGATCTATTTTAAATATTTTATTCTAAAATTCAAAAACTAAATCTGTTTGGTTGGATAAGAAATTCACTAACAATTGTTAATTATTTTTATTTCATAAACAAAATAAACAAATATTAGTGTGGATTAAAATAAATATGTCGGAAAATAATCAAATGCATAATATTTATGTTTGAAATAGCTGTTTACAAAACGAAATTAATGGTTTCTTTTTTTACAAAAATATATATTAAATTTATACTTGTATTCGTATATTTGCAATTATCATTATTAACCATTTGAATTATTAATAGACCAATCTTTTTCCATGAATTTCAGAAGTGCATGTTCTGTGTTTTTCTTTGTGTGATATCTCCTGACGCAAATTAATTATTACGAAAAAAGGCTTTTTTAGTATTTCTTTTAGTTAGGGTTTGCATAGAATGTAACGTCCTATTTTTTAGCATGTGAATGTGTGTTTCGCACACAATATAACATGTATCACAAATCCATCATCATAATGATAATCCATCAATCATATCAGCTTCGAAAGAAAATGATGCCATCAAGACAAAGGCAAATATGCTTTAGTAAAGCAATAACGAATAATGGCAAATTGTAAACGATAATCATCTTTGACAACCAAAAGTATCAAGGGACGTTCTATGCATTTCTTTTCTCTCAAGTGTCACAGTCATATCGGCGAAGCGATTATGTTTAATACTGTTTCTATGGAAACTGATATTAATTTAATGCTTTCCGTGTTGACAGGTGTCAGTGTTTATATTCGAAATTAACTTTGTCTCAGGACAGGCAGCGTGTATCATTCAAAGCCCGAGTTAAAAAAACAACAACAACAACAACAAAAAAGCTTTAACCTTTTGGGACACCATAATGAATTTTAAATAAATGTTAACCATTTTGTCAACGCACACATATTGGCTAAGGATAACTCGCAATTTAAACATTATTACATTTAAATCTGTCATGCCCTTTGTAATTTAATATTATACGTGGTATATAATTATCGTATGCACTTGTCGTAATAGCTTATATTTTATTTTGAGTTAATCATTTCTGCATTGGTAGCCATTGAACAACTAAAATGTATCAAATAAAAAAATATTTCAACATTTAGTTTATTTATTGTTAACACATATATGTGACAATTGTCTTCGGTGTCGGCGAATGAAGTATAAGGCGCAATATAAAACCACCTTTACTCGGCATCACATAATTTTGGATTAATTGGTCTGTTTTGATTTGCATTTTTAAATTTTGTCCGGAGCATAATTGTACGTGTTCTACGACTTCTTTTTGCGCTCGTGGCTTTGCGACAACATCGCCTATATTTCGTTTTAAGCACAAGACGTCATGTCCAATCCGCAGGGCTCTAGTTTAATTCATGTTTTATGCAATAGTAGAAACACATAAATCATTTCTGAATGTACATATACTGTTTTGCAGATTATTTGTTTCGTCCCCATTTGTAACACTTGATAACTTTAACACACCACGGAATTACTTGCGGTTATCAAACAAAACCGAGCCCACTGGAATAAATTTTAGTATTATATCAAATCGCACGTTTATCAATGTTAACAAAATTACGATTTTATCAATACCATCCTTTTCAATGCGACGTTTTCTTCTAGATATGTAGATTAGCTAGTCGTCCGTTAAATTATATCAAGAAGGAAATTGCATATTTTTTTAACATTCATTTTAATGTCAATTGTATCAATGTATGTATGAAAAGTTTTTTTAAAGCCCCATCCATTCAAAATAAACGAATATTTGGTAACATAAAGATAACACTTAAAAAAATCGCTGCTCCTTATAGCAAAAGCCAAAGTTTCAAAGCTTGATGTGGTCTGGTAACATGGATTAAACGAGAAACAAAATGCTCGTTTTATTTTTTGTGTCATAATTATTCCTTGCGAATTTCCCGCGACGATATCAGAACATTTACGAGCGAACGTGAGATTGACTGCGGGCATCTTCGAATGCAGGACATAGTTCTCATGAATAATTATTATGTTATTAATAAGCGGAGTTCAAGAAAGGACCACCCGCTCTTAGAGATTAAGCAAGAAAAAAAGATAAGAGAGCGTTTACAAATAAAAGTGTATGCGAGGTAATACATGTGTTTATGAATCTTTTATCTGAGTATGGAGCGCACTTAACTTTGCTTTTTATTAGGATCGCGCGTTCGCTCGTAAATGTTCGGATATCGGCGCGGGGAATTCACATGGAATATCGTTAAAATTAGGTTACCATACAACATCTAGCGTGAAATTCTGTCTTTTACTATTATTGAACACTAATATGTATGAGTTAACTTTATTTTTTGACTTTTGGAAGTCTATGCTATCATTTCTAGCTGAAGTGTACGCGTGAACCATCAGTGTGTCGCTATATTTTTAAAAATAGTAATGCACTTTACTGTTCTTTATTCGTATATTCATAATATTCAGACATCATATGTTGGTACAAAATGTACACGACTTTCGAAACAACTCCACTGTTCTGTTGATGATGCAGATCACGCTCGTTTGTATGAATATACGATGAATCAATTACCAAATGCGACGGACACGACTTTCCAATGAAACGAGAAACATTATCGCTACTGAAATTGGGATATGGTGAGACACGGTGTACTTGTATAAGCTCCTTGTCACCACCCAATGATAACCATTATTACTAGCACTTATCACTACATATATTAATCGTTATCGTACAGGCGTCCTAATCCGCAGAAGATCATAGTTACTCAGTTATGATTTGCAGCCGATCGATTAACTCATCAATTAACCATAAATTAACTCCACCGCCACGCTCGGAGCTACCGGCGGGGGCAGGCGCATATGCGAACAAAACGCACGTGGAATAACATCCGCACACGCGGCTTCAGTAAGCCGATACTCCTGCTGAAGTAACTTCAAATACACTTCTCCATTTTCCCAGTTTACTCCAACAGATGCTTGGCGGATGCCACACCGATTCCACTTAAAAACTGTTCACTTTGAAAACTTTACAGTTGACCGACTCATGTGTGCGCATGCGCGAGGACAAATAGCAATTCTAGCAGACGAAAATATTTAGCCTCTGGTATAAAGAATGTACCGGAACTGGATATAAGTGTAGTGTTTTATTTATTTGGGAAAATATGTGTATGATTAATGGTCCGTGTGGATTTATAGTTTCCATTATTGTACTAGTAGTGGATATTACACGGATCACTTATGCCGGTAAGTATTTTGTGTGTATTACCTTTACTTACAAATACCCGTAATCTTCAGTGTATACACCATTTGTTCGCCGAATGTTGGCTCGCACAAAGTTCTCAAAGTTAGGTGCATTCCATCTCTGATTCATAGATGAGCATATCTACACAGGATTCGTGCCAAGTGTTTTTGCGCAAGGTTATTTTCATCAGAGAAATGTCTAGGAAAACTTGGTAACAAGTTGTTCATATTCATAAAAAGGTATCGTCGAATGAAATATCCTGCGATGCGGGACCTCTTGTACTGCTTGGTGACTTTGCATATTGAAACACACTTCATTCAATGAAGACTATAAACCGCGTGCTGCGAAGTTTCAAAACTATCTTAAATGTACCACATTTCATTAACGAAGGTCTGAATTTGAAACTTAACATGTTTAATGGAAACGAATTTAAAAAAATAAATAAAAGCAATGTGCGCACTCAGGGTCTAGACTTAATTTTCGGATGTAACATACTTCCTTGAAACGAAAAAAAAATACACGCGGAAAGTGTCATTCCTGATTAGCCTGTGCGAACTGCATAGGCTAATCTGGAACGATGTTGTATGCATGTGCACCCGGCGCTTTTTTACAACGGTATTTTAATATATATGAGCCTTGCTTTGTGGAAAGGGGGTTTAATTCATATGCGTTAAGTGTCGTCCCAGATTAGCCTGTGCAGTCCGAACTGGCTAATCAGGGACGATTCTTTCCGCCTTGACTGGATTTTGATGAGAAGAGACTTTCTTGAAACGAAAAATAACAAAAACGCGGATAGTGTCGACCCTGATAAGCCTGTGCGGACTGCACAGACTAATGTGGGACGACACTTAACGCATATGCATTACGCCCCCTTTTCTCAGAGCGGGGCCCATATTATTATGCTGAAACGGTCAGTATAAGATAATTGTTTGCGAACTTTAACACTAAGTTGGAATTAATTTCCTATTATGTAGCAGACGAAGCTTTATAGAAATCGCTTCCCGAATTGTTTCATATTTCGGAAATGCCGTTGTTCCGCACACACATTCACGTACGTATTATAATTGGCAGATTTTCTAACTCTTATAGCTATTAAAAGATCAACGATAAATAAGTAGGCATCAAGAAACGCATAGAAGTCATGTGCCAAATCTAGTTTTCCCAGATTCCGAAAAAGTTTAAATGTGAAAAAAAATCGAGTAAGCGAAATTTTGTGATAATTATTATATTTTGCTCGTATTTGGTTGTTCCGCAAATCTGTTGTTCGCGCATCCGTATCGAATCTGCTTTAATGACACACACGGACTGGTTACAGATAACCTCCCATTAGCATACCTTATAGTTGTATTCACGTAATTACCCTTTATCTGAAAATTGTGTATTAGAATGAACAAGCACGCTGCGCCCAGCTACGCATACTTTGGATACGACTTTCACTACGAAGATTCATTATGCAGTGGTTTGTGATAGAGTTAACCCCCTTTACCACTTAGAAACGTATTTTGACGCATATGTTTTCCCTTAGAAAGTTATATTCAATTATAGACCTTAACATTTTCTTACTAGATTCA